>NC_132926.1:66134941-66437972 GCF_047675955.1 Chlorocebus sabaeus | reverse complement strand
CAAGTCACTTAACTTCCAAGTCAGTTTCCACATTTATAAACAAGGAATTGGTCTTTTTTTTTTCTTTAGAGACCAGGTCTTGCTATGTTGCCCAGGCTGGTTTTAAACTCCTGGACTCAAGCAATGCTCCTGCCTCAGTCTCCCAAAGTGCTGGGATTGCAGGTATGAGCCACCATGCCCGGCCAGACTGGTCTTTAATATATCTAAGATTCTTCATTTTGACTCTAATAGTAGTCAGAAATTATTTTTTCAATATTTATTTCTGATTGCCAAGTTAATTTCAACTATCTTAGACAAAATTCTTGGTAACAAAGGACTTTCCCCAAAAAGCTCTCATAAGAAAAACAAATCCACGGAATATAAAAAATATGTAGGTGGTTCAACATGAACATTAAAAGGAGATATCTGAAGTGTCCTTTCATAATGGATTATTTCCTATTATAATTTAACTTTTTTAACATTCTTTATAGCTGTACTAAATGTTCTAACACTGTCCTTTTCTTCCCACACACAGATTAAAACTGACAACCGGCACTGGCACATTAGTAAAAGCCTGTATGAAACATATTAAGAGGTCAGAAACACCAGGTATTTCAGCTAAGTTTAATGATAAGCATTTTACTAATCGTCAAAATAGGAATTATCATGCCGATCTCTGCTATTTACATACAATGTTTACATAAAATTTAAACAGTCAGTCATTTTAGGCATGTCTATAGAAAAGAGGTGGCATGGCAGGCTGAGACTGCTATCCTTAGAAAGACCTTCTTGCAAAGTTGGACTTTTGGCTGGTAGCTGGGAACCTGGCTGGTAAACAGTTCTCTCTACTGATCTAAAACTTTCCCTAAATGATAAGGGTGTCTCACCGTACCTAAACTGTTTGTACGAACAATGCAGTTTATGCTGAATGTCTGGTTTCCTTCTGGGAGTCTAAAATTTTGGGTATGAGCTAGGCAAAGGGTACCTACATGGCCAGCCCCCAATAAAAACCTTTAGCACTGGGTCTGTCATGGGTTTCCCTTGGTAGAAACAGATACATATGTATTTACATTACTGGGGAATAATATGCTCTATGTGACCCCTCACGAGAGGAACAAAGCATAAAAACACCTAAAGATTTCTCTACACCTCACCTGCACCTTTACCCCTCATAATTCAGTTGCATGTCCTTATGACGTTACAGTAATAAATCTTACCTATGAGTACAGTTGTATGGTGAGTTACCTCCAAATACGGGGGTAGCTTTGGGAATGCCCAACATAGCATGTGTACCAGAAAGTATTTTAAACCTGAACACTTCAAATAAATCTGCTTTGTAACTAAAGTTAGAAAGAAACAAGTTATTATATGAAAAACTGAGTCCTTCCACAAGTTTATCCTGTTTAGTCTTCTATGATATCTACAAGGACTATATAATTATTCTGACCCAAGGTTTCAATGGTCTACAATGTTTTTGATAAAATGTTTTAACAATGAGTAAGCTAATCAAGCACTGAAAGAGCCCAGACCTTCTGACTCTCGATGTTCATTTGTTTAAAATAATTTCAATTAAACATGACTACTATACCAAGTATATTTTAAACACTCTTTTGTATTGAGGACCCCTACTATTCCCCATGTTTTTCTAAGAAATAGGCAATATAAGAGAAATCTGAATATAAAGAAATGGCTTAGATGGCACTTTTCTCTATTCAGAGTAGCACAAAATCAAGAATAAAATGTAGCAAAAGCTGGCCAAGCGCAGTAGCTCATGCCTGTAATCCCAGCACTTTGGGAGGCCGAGGTAGGCAGATTACGAGGTCAAGAGATCAAGACCATCCTGGCCAACATGGTGAAACCCTGTCTCTACTAAAAACACGAAAATTAGCTGGGCGTGGTGGCACCTGCCTGTAGTCCCAGCTACTTGGGAGGCTGAGGCAGGAGAATCGCTTGAACCTGGGAGGCGGAGGTTGCAGTAAGCGGAAATCGCGCCACTGCACTCCAGCCTGGTGACAAAGCGAGACTTCGCCTCTGGGAAAAAAAAAGAGGTAGCAAAAGCCAATTTAATGAACTATATTTCTATATTTATTGAAAAAATACAAAATATATTTATTCTGAATACACCCACATACCAGGAGAAAAAAAGTAGCTTTAAAAAAACAATAAGGAAGACTTTCACATCTAGTAATGGCAGAGACACCTGTAACGTGATCATCCTCCCACTAACAACTAAAAAAGCTGAAAAATGTATTTTTAAAAATCTGCTTGACAGGATAAGACATAACAAGGGTACAATATGCAGAAGAAGAAAAAACTAGAGAGGTCAAGTACAGAATTTGGGGCAGCTTTCCCACAATGGCCTCCACCAACTCTGGAAGAGCTAGATGAATAACTAACTGAGCAGAACTTCTGACAGCCTTGCAGGGATAGAGGGGAAAAATGGAGCCTACAGCCTGCTAAGAAAGGAACTTAGAAAATTCCCCATACTTTGGGTTAAAGCTCCAACTTTAACCCTAGGGAGTTAAAGTTAACTGCAAATAGACTAGCTATCACAAAAACTTAAATCTAATTTAAGATCATCTCATTATTGAATTAAAATAATCCAGGATTGCTAGTATACATAATTAAAAGCCAGAAGCAAATATAAATACTATTTAGAGGAAGATATTATCATAGTAGGGTTCAAATTATTTATATTTTTCATATGTAATACTTGGCATCCAATCAAAAATAATGAAAAGAAAATAAGGAACCATAACATAAAAAAACAACAGAAATAAAGAGCTGACAGAAAAGCCCACCAGGAGACCCAGAGAGTGCAGTTTATCAATACAGATTTTTAAATAATAGCTATGGTTAGCATATTCAAGGAGATTTTTTAAAATTGAGAATTCAACAGAAAACTGGAAACTGAAAATTCAAGTAGACATTCTAGAACTGAAAAACTCAGTGGGTGGCTTTAAAAGTGGATTTACACACAGCTGAATAGAAAATTAGTAACTGGAAGATAAGTCAGATGAAAATATACAGAAAGAACCAGGGAGTGGTAAAAGAACAGAAAAGATGGAGACTGTAAGAGAAAGAGGGAACAATGTCAGAAGATTGTTAACATACTCAAAACCAGAATTCAAGAGGAAGAAAATGGGTCCCAAAGCAATATTTAAGAAAAGATAAAGCCCAAGAATTTTCAGAAGCTGATGAAAGCTTAAACTGCAAATTCAGTAGGTTTTGCAAACTCCAAGAAGGATAAATAAAAACACATTGACATACAACGCAGCAAAACTGCTGAAAACTAAGGACAAAGAGAAAAATCTTAAAACAAGAGAATGAATGGAAATTACCTATAAAAGAGCAACAATCTTATAGCAAAGTTTTCATCAGGAACAACAGAAGCTAGGAGACATGAAATGGTATTTAAAAGCACGAAAGAAAAGTAACTGCCAACTTAGAATTCTATACCCGTATCAAGAATAAATGTCAAATAAAGAACCCTTTCAGGAGAGAAAGAAATGAAACGGAAAAAATTAAGATATTTATTACCAGCAGATCTAAATACTATATGGTGTTCTTTAGGCAGAAGGAAGATGGGCCACATGGAAGCCTGGAGATATAGGCAAAAACATCAACAAAAAGGGTAAATTTGTGAGTATATCTAAATAAATATTGATTTTAAAAATAATAATATATTGTAGGGCTTGAAATACATACATAGAAATGAAACATTTGACAGCAGTACCATGACAGTAAGGAGAGTAATTGGTGTTAACGTGTTCTAAGATCTTTTTATTGTAAAGATATAAAATTAGAAATTTATGTTAGCCTTTGATAAGTCAAAGTAATGCTACCTAGAATAACTACTAAAATAATAGAGGGCATGCACATAACTACATTTTCTCTAACATAGAGAAAAAACTGAAATAATAATCCAAAAGGTGGCAAAAATGACCAAGGAATACAAAACAGGCAGGGCAAATAAAAATCAGAAAAGTACCCAGGAGATGAAAATCCAAAAATACCAGTAATTACATTAAATGTAAGTAAACTAAATGTTTAATTTAAACATTTAAAAGAAAGTGTCAGACTGAGGATACAAAGAAAAGAGAAAAACTTAAAAGACAAAAACTGTCAGACTGAAGATACAAAGAAAACTCAAGACACACTGCCTACAAGACACACCTTAAATATATGGGTAGAAAATATCTTCAGAAATGAAAGGTTGGGAAAAAAATACCCTTTGCAAAAACTAAGTATTAAGAAGCTGTCTGATATTAAAATATGGAAGTAGACTTTAATGCAAAATACATAATTAGCAACAAAAGGAAATATTTTATATTAAAAAATTCAAAATATACAGATACAATTCTAAACTTTCCACCTAATAACATAGAATTAAGTTACATAAAGTAAAAATCGACAGTACTAGGAAAGCAAACAAATCTGCAAACATTAGTACATCTAATCATATCTTTCTCAGCTTAGAAGACCAAAACCAGCAAGGATAAAGATTTGAACATTACACACTTCATTTAACTGGCATAAATAAAAGAACATGGCAATCAATAACCATAGAAAACAATTTTGCCCCCAGGGATACAGGGAGCATATCCAAATACTGATCATATTCTCAGCCATAAGGCAAGTCTCGACAACTGTCAAGGGACTGAAGTCATTGAGTATGTTCTAAGTCCACTTACGAATGAAGTTAGATATCCAAAACAGAAAGATAACTAGAAAAACCTATTTGAATTATTAATACTCTTCTAAATAATTCGTTGGTCAAAGAAGCAAGCCCAGTGAAAATCAGAAAATATTTTTAACTGGATGGTAATAAAAACACTAAATAACAAATTAGATAAAAAGAAAGGCTTAAAAAATAGCTAAGTTTCTATATAAAGAAGTTACAAGAAAAAACAGTAAATTAGAGAAAGTAAAAGCAAACAGTAAAAAAAAATTAATGGAAAAAAGGGACAAGTATGCGAATATAGCATTTTTTTATATTCCTACATTTTATTTAACTGTTGCCCCCTTTTAATCTTATATTAATAACTTTGCAAGGTAGAGATGATAAACTCATTCTACATGCAAATAGAAAAGAGAATTTAGTGGGAAAATATAAACTCCTGTCTCCCAACGGCCAATTCAGTGTACTACTCATTTCTAAGGTCATATTTTAAATGCCAGTCATATTAAACCGCAATGAATAAATTATATCTAATATAAAACCAAACCTCATAATAGAACTTCAACCAGTCACATCACTTTCCAACTCAGAAAGCTTTCACACTTCCTCTAAGGAAAAGCAGACAGTCTTTGAGATGGCCTTCAAAATTCTACATCATTGATTCTCAAAAGCACTATCTATGTGGAGAGAGCAATGAGGAAGAAATCTATAGTTTCAGAAAACATTATGTAAAGTAAAGTTTAATATTGGATATTCAGGGATATGGATTTTAAAAGACTAACAAATATTTCCCTACCTTATCTCTTTAATTTCATTTCTCATTATCTCCGGAATGAATGATTCACTGTACATCTAACTAAGGGACTGGCAAACTTTTCCAGTAAAAGGCCAGATAGCATTTTAGGTTTCCAGGCCATAAGGTCTCTGTTGTAACCACTAAACTCTGCCAAGTACCATGAAATATGCTATGGTAGTATGTTAAATTAATGGACATGTCTGTTTTCCAACATAACTTTTACTTATGTACTCCAAAATTTGGTTTTCATGTAATTTTCATGTGTCATAAAATATTTTTCATTTGATGTCTTTCTCAGCCATTACAAAAAAGTAAAAACCTTTCTTAGCTCTCAGGCAGTACTGAAATGGGGTGGGCTGGATTTGAACCCTGGGTCATAGTTTGCCAAACCTGCTCTAACCCCAGAAGACACTGTCTGCATCTCCCACACACAAGGCAGAAATTCTGCTTATGCTTCACATTATTCGATCCTAAGTACTTCTCCCAGCACCCCTGTTCACTTCTACCTCTATGCCTCTGTTCTTGATTTTTCTATAATGCAATTCCTTCTTTACCATTTTAACTTCTTGTACTTCAAATTTCACTAGAAATTTCAACTGCTTAAAGAGGTTTTCTTGGTTATATCATATCGATTTTATCATTGTGAGAATACCTGGTGAATAAATATACAAGTCATCCTAATAATTATTCACATAGCTCTATTATAATACTTTATAATAGTATAATGCTACTGCTTCACAAATAAGTCCTTACCTAAACAGTCTATTCTTAAAGTACATGGATGCTGTATTATATTTCTTTTCTATCCCAGAAGCAATTAGCACACTGTTAAAGATAAGGTAGATTCTAAATTTTTAATATTTGATATCATAAAAAGTAATTCAATCTTAGCTTTTGCAGACAAAATAAGTTCAAAAAGTTATATCCTAGAAGGAGATCTTTTTAATTACTCTAACAGGTTAAGTGTATAACCACTACACTGTTCTGCCCTGGAAGGCCCTAAAGGTAAGTTTTTAAATTATAGCCTAGAGCATTACTTACAGCTTAGAAAACAGAGGCAAAAGAAAAAAAAAAAAGCATGATCTTAAATCAATTATAACTTTTGTGTCATTTCTCCAAATCTTTTTATATAGTATGTTTTGACAAAGTTATAATCAGTATATATATAACTGTTTCCTGCTTTTCACCTACATCTTGGGCATTCCATCATGTGTTATTACATCATCTGCATAGTTTCTGTAACTACACAGATTCTACATAATCCTTCTTAATGGTTTTATGGTGAAAGTTCAAGCAAGGGAACATGTCATACTTTACATCAACATTTCCCTGTTGATGGACATCTGCACTGCTTCAGAATTTTTACTATTAAAATTAATGCTTAAAAAACTATAAGGACAGATAACAAAGCAGTGATTGGCAAGGGCTAGGGGCTGGGAGAGGGGTTTAATGCAAAGGAGCATGAAGGACATTTTTGTTCTTACCTTTAATAAATGAGTAGTATATGTTTGTCAAAAATTACAGTACTGTACACAAAAAAGTATGAATTTTATTGCATGTAAATAAGTCAATAAACAAATGACAAAAAAAATTAATGCCTAGCTAAAATAGAATCAAAAATGTGTGATGGCTTAATACACATTTTCAATTCACTACCAACGGGATTGTAACAACTGTTTAAAGTTCCACTTTATAGTATTCTTTCTATGACTGAAATTAACTTTTTAATTTATATTACCTCTATTCCTTGGTAAACAGAATATTTTCTCATATCTGTTTATAAACTTTATTTTCTTTCATGACATATCTATGTTTCAGTTTCTGAGATTAATCTGGCTTTCTATGTATAAGCACTATACAAAATGATAACCAGTTGTTTGTAAAATTGACTGTAAATATTTTGCTGTGTCAGTTGTTTCAAGTATTAGATATGCTATAATTATTAAATGTAATTTTTTGTGAAAAAGTATAACAAGCCAAATTTAAAAAGTGAGTTACCAGGGTCTTGTAACTAGTATGTGCTGTTAACATGCCAAAGATCATTAAAATCATATTTTCTTTTTTGCTAGGTAACATAATTGATTTAAAGTTTTGGTGCATAACAATACATGCCAAGTACTATAGATTCAGCTCAAGAATTTTCCCTGGATACGTAGGCCCTTTAAAAACATTCCCATAATACAGTGATCGTACTTCCCAAAGATTTTCTATCTCCACATCTTGTCTTCTTTTTGAATTCTCAGAATGAGAAAGACAATGAAAAATAAAACAACACAAAGTTCAAAAGTAAATATTACCAGGCATCTGAGATGAAATTAAGGACATGCACCAACGAAATTTAATGAATTTACCTTTGGCTAAAGAAAAAAAAAAGAACAGAAAAAGAAAAACATATTATATTAAACAATTCTCAATGCCTAAGAAAAAGTTCATTTAAAGAAAAAATATATTCTGGCACTGAATTCATAAAAAAAAAATTTTCATGATTTCTCAAAAGACATGTTTGTTAAATAGGCATTTCTTAGAAATCAGGTTAATGGCACAACATTAAGCATTAATTCTGTTAAAGCATTTCTCTAGAAAGCTAAAATAGTATGATACAAATATATTAATTTTCAAATTCATAATTTAACACAAAAACAATGCTAAGAAAATCTGGAAGAATGAAAAGTGCCATTTTCACTGGGATGATTCTGGGATGAATATTAAGGTCAGGAAACTATGGTAAGTGCTCATGCATTAAAGGATGGTAGTATTCCTCAAGAAGCATCTGAAGTGCCAATCTTCACTGCTGTTAATTTTAAAGACACCTGTAATCTTTTAATAGCAGGTGAGTAAGACATTAAAAATTCATGTTCAACTGTGAAGTTTAGGTGCCTAGGAATAGAATCAATATTTTTTTCAAATTAGGTAACCCAAAAACATAGCTGTATTTTGAGAAAGAACTCGTTAGAGGTCTAAGAATTATCTGGGTCCAAACCAAATGTTTTGAGTTTGATAAGGGCCAGTGATTGTTACCAACCAACCACCTAAATCATAAAAGAGCTTCAATATAACATATAAATATCTCAATTTGGATAAAATTACCAAGATTCACCAGGATGAAGTCAGTTGCTAAACCACCCTCATGGAGTAGACAGAATTTACTGCTCTTTTTAAAAAAACAAAAATGTCCTCCTAACGACTGCAATATATTTAACAAACACAAAATGTCTTTAATTTAAATTGCTTTTTCTAGCAATAACAACTTGGTAGCTTCTGCTGTTTGTAAATTCCTCATGTATTTCAAGCTTTGTGTGTGTGTTTAGAATAAGTCAAATAAAGCTGTGCTTCTCAAACTTTCATGTATAAAATCACCAGAGAATCATAATAAAATGCAGATTTTGATTCATATCATCTGGGCTGGATCCAAGTGATACCTATGCTGCTGGTCCTAGAGTAGCAAGAAAATAGAGAAAGAATCTTATTTTCTTGTTTGCTAAATGGATACCTGCCACATAGCTAATATATCTAATAGCAATATCAAGTCATATGAACATAAATTTAAAAGGATGGCTAAGTCACAGCCCTGTTTTACACCATACAGAAATAAAATTGTATGATTCCTCTTTATTCTAAATTTAACCACACGACAAAGCAGGAATGGGTGTGTTTTACAATTAGAATACAAAGTTTCATCCATGGAAAAGTTCCCACATAGTAAAAGGCATAGCACCACTAAATCCTGCAGTCTATTCCTAACAATTTTCTTGTTTAAGCAAGACATCATATAAGTGACACAAAAATTTATTTAAAAATCAGTTTGTAAAATAAAAATCCAAATTGGTATAAACACCACCATCAAAAATGTTAAAAAAAAAAAAAAAAAAAAAACAGAATGGGAGAAAATATTTGCAAATGATATATCTGATAAAAGACATACATAAGAATATATAAACAACTCTTATAGTTCAGTAATACAAAGATAACCCAATTATAAAACATGCAAAGGTTAATGAAGAAACTCCTCCAAACAAAATAGAGACAGAGAGAGCCAATAACCACATGAATTAAGTACATGAAAAAATGTTCAACGTCATTAGCCATTGGAGAAATATAAATCAAAATCACAATGAGATATCACTTCACACTTCCTAAAATGGCTATATTAAAACAGAAGAGTAAGAACAAGTGTTGCAAAGGGTTTGGAGAAACTGGAACTCTTCTTACATTGCTGACAGGAATGTAAACTGGTACAACTGCTTTGGAAAACAATTTAACGGTTCCTGTTAAAAAAAAGAGTTACCATTCAACCCAACAATGCCACTCCTAGGTATATGCCTGAGAGAAATGAAAACATATATCCACAGAAGAACTTCTCCATGAATAGCTAAAAAGTATAAACAACCCAAATGCCCATCAACTGCTGAATAAAAGTGATATATTTATTTCAATGGAATGTTATTCTGCAATAAAAAGAAAAGCACTGATACATGCTACAAAATGGATGAATCTTGAAAACATTACACTAAGCAAACAAGACAACTCACAAAAGACTACATATTATGTGATTCTATTTAAATTAAATATCCAGAACAGGCAAACTTACAGAGACAGAAAGGAGATTACCGGTTGCCTAAGACTTGTGCAGTTTCAGGAGAATGAGGTGGGATAGGAGGGAGTGACTGCTAATAGATACGAGATTTTTTCAGGGGTGATGAAAAGCTGATAGTTGTGATGGTTGTATAACCCCTTGAACATACTAAAAAGTCACTGAATTGTATACATTTTAAGTGATTTTGTGAATTTTATCTCAATAAAGCTGTTTTAAAAATCCAATTAAAGTAAAAATATTCTATTTTTGGTGAAAGTATAAGTTTTGACTGATAGAAGCCACAATTAGAGGGTCTTATAATAGATTTATTTGGAAAGACACAAAAACAATCCTCATCTCTCTTTCTTCAGCCTACTATGCTTGGCACCAACCCATTCCTTCCTCAACTTTGTAGTTGGGGTTGGGCTGAGTACAGAGGTGGTCCACTTGTAAGATGAGGACAGGGTGTGTGGTTCAATTGCACAATAACGCTGATTCCAAGTATTTTATTCCCCAAATAACTAATAGGTGTGGGTTGATGGAGGAGATAAGAAGGGATAGAAGGAAAAAAACAATTTAGGGTATCAAAGGCGCACTAGAAGAAGGATTCTCTGCTTAGAAGTTTCTCTTCCCCATGTGTAGTCTATCATGAGAGATACTCAAGAACAGAAGTTCAAAAAAAAAAAAGGAAATTAAAAAAAAGAAGATAAATTGTGCCAAGACTACTATGTGCCCTTCTTTCACTAATTCTTTGTATAAGGCACTGAGCAAAGAACAAACAGAAATTTCACAATAAAGGTCCTTGAGCTTACTACAAACACTAAAAAATATCTGCATCCAAAGAGGTAAGATGCATTCTTATAACCTGAGGGAGATGAGGAATTGCATTTCAAATGAGTCTTGATGTTAAGTAGAATTTTCAAGGCTAAGAGCACTGGAGCTAAGGGATAAGGACTAAAAACAACTAATTATGTGTACAAAACTCATCTAATGACAGAAAACTTCAACATTATAATTCCCTGTCCTCTAGTTCACAGACTCCCTATTCAATCATAGCTCTTTACAAATGGAGGGAAAAAAGAAGGAAGACATGTTTTGATCAGATTTGCATCCATGTGACTTTTTCATCTGGGTCTCTCCCTATCTCTTCCATTTCTATCTTCCATCACATATATTCCTGATGCCTCAACAGCATAAATCTGTGTGATGCCCAGGGTTTCCTGAATTTTATTTCAAAGATATTTTATCAATCAATCAATGAAAATTTGATAAAAAAAACGAACCAGTGAAGGAACCACATTATATCCGAAGGCCAGTAAGTGAAACATAACTTCTATCTTAAGTTCATGTTACTGCCACCAACAATATCAACAGCAGTAGTGCTCAGGATCTACTCATTCTCACCAAACTGTTCAATTCTGTGAGGATTCACAGTTCAAAATCCAATCTCCAGGGACAAAGGACCACATGGATATTTCCCTATTGAACTCAATTTGCACACCATCTACAGCTTAGTTTATCCAACTAGGATACCAATTCTTCCCAAGGACACAGAAAAGTGTGCCAGGGGATACAAGAGGGAAAAGAATGAACATGGAACAACTTGCAGGAGTAACTTCATAATTTGGGATTAAAATGTTCATGAATTCAACTAATAAGTTATTTAAACATTATTACTTAATCAAAATAAATATAGACATATTATGAAGTATAATTTTAAGTCCCTCCCTTCCCCCTTTTATTTTTCTCTGTAAGTAGGTGTGCTGAGGTAACCAACAGCTGAGAAGAGTTTTCAAAGTCAAGAAGGAAAAGAGAACTTAAGCTTCCAACACTCACATAGTACTAAAGTATACTAAAATAACCTAAAATGACAGCAATCATTATCTTAGTCATCTGAATACCAACAGCTTTTAGTTTACAAGGGAGATTTTCTCATTTGAGATTCTTGGGCATTTACAGTGGGGAATTAAATAAGATTTTTCTTTAGCATTTCCTTGACTAAAATACATCTATACTCTAAATGCCTATTCTATGAAAGAGAAATAACATAAAGCCTTGGATTTGCTTTAAATTACTATAGAAAACAAAAGGAAAGTAGAAACTTTTTTTTTTAACTTTAGCAAATGGATAATCGTTGAAGTAAGATGATGAATACATAGTGGTTCAATGTCTTCTCTCTGTGTAAGTTAGAAAATTTCCATAATGAAAAGGCAAATAATCTGTCTGAACCAGCTCTCTCAAACCTTTTTAATGCTAGCTATCCTTGCCACACGCCTACATGGATTTCTCCCTTTTCTGAACCCCTATATTCTACCTGTGCTACTCATTTTTGTCCAACTACTGTCTTCCTTTGTTACTGCAAGTCTTCATGCAGGTATTTATTTCCCTACAGAAAGGCCTATAAAACACAGTGCTTGCCATCAAGGAGCTTATAATCTTTCCTCTCTTAAATCCAACATTTCCACTTAACAAGCTCATTTAGGGCCAGATACTCTTCCTATTGCATGGGATAAAAACACCAGGTCTTTAGCCTCAAAGACTAGGTAGTAGAATGCAGTTAGACGTCACAATGTTGTAGTAGAACGCAGTTAGATAAGTTTTCTCTAAAAACAAGCAAGCAAACAAACCATTCCAGTTAGTCCTCTGCTGAAAAACTTTCACTGGCATGAAAAATAAAATCCAATGCCTGTATCTTGATTAAATGTCCTTTAAAATCCAGCCCTGAGTGCCTTTTAGTTCAAATATGCCTACTTTCCAATTCCTAGACCCTCCAAGCATATTCTTCAATGTGCCTTTCCTTATGCCATTTTCTAAACCTGCAAAACTGCTAAAACCCTTCTACAGATCTACATCCCAACAAACTTTCTGCAGATCTAAACGGCAAACTGTCTGTAGATCTAAACCCCAAAATTCAAGGCCCTGTTTAACTACTACTTTCTCCATGAAGCATTCCTAGTCAGTACGCTGGCTCTAAAATCCTACAGCATGGATTGCTTATACTATTCCTTCAGAAGTTAAAAATGTGACACCTCGTGTCTTGTCATCACCTCCAAAATGTCCCACAGAATGCCTTGCCTACAGAAAGTGCATGTTAATTACCTTATTACCAATTTACTTAATTATTTTGGGTATCTAAACTGACTGATGAATGAGGACAGAGTGTCTTCCGGAGCCAGTCTCCAAATCTGAGCCTACAGTTTTCTATTGGTCTGTAGTACTGAATCAAGACCTTTTAGCTGCTCAATTTCTGTTAGAATTAGGGTTTAAAGTGGCACTGAAGAGGACTTCACTTTGGATCTGCAAAGTTCTAAGTCCAAACAAAAACAAAAACAACCCCAAAACACAAACAAACAAAAGAACCAAAAGAAGCCAAAGATGACTATAACCATGAAGCGCTGAGATCACTGTGATAGCTCCGAGGACTCACCTAATCACTTCAGATTTAGTCTAGATTCTTAAATAGGAACAACTCCTGTCTCAAAACTCAACTGCTATGACTGTTAAACTGAAGAGGTATTCCTAAATATATCAAAGATTTTCTCCCCTTTTGGAATGCCATGGGAAAAGAAACCCATTTTCCCCTCAGGTTATAAGTTGCTGGGGATAAGGTATTTCCAAATATCTAATAGAAGAAAGCACTACTGTTGCACTTACCATACTGTGGTTTAAGTATCTGCTTATGAACCTGTCTCTCCAATCAAACCATGAGCTCCTCAAGAGCAGGGAATCAAGGACTGGATATCTTGTCTTATTCCTCTTTGTATATCCTAAGTCTAACAGCCTGGCACACTGAGGGACTCAACTACTGCTCTCTCAATTAGTGAATTCCACCTTAGGTTAAAACATGTTCAAAATGCCAACAGCCTGTTAAAAAGTAATGAAAAAAAGTTAAATAATATGTTCAAATATCAACGCCTGTTTAAAAGTAATGGAATGTAGAAGTCACATGCATTTTATCTTTAAGCAGACCAAGCACAATGTATTGACATTTTCTTTCCTCAGAACCATTTCCAGTGAATGACACACAAAGTGTCCTAAGGAATTATTCTATTTTAACTCTAGTTTTATTAATCTTTTCTACTTTTTGAATGGGGCTAAAAAAGTGGGGAAAAATCCTCTCTTGCCGCTATATCACATCCTTCTCCAGTGTCCCTGCCTTAGTTCCAATTGGTTCCTGTTTGTGTTACCATTAACCCATAGGAAAAAATCCAGAACCAATGAGAGAATGAGTAGTGAAGCTTCAGGATCAGAGTGGAGGAGGATGCACATGTACTTTAATCTGCCCCCAACATTCATGAAGAATCACTATGTAAATTAAAAGATACCATGAAAAGGTAAAAATTCTGCACATAAAGTGACAATATCTATATACATGTGTATGTGTAAAAAAGTTGAGGTTACTAGAAAACAATTTTTGGGATGAAATTGTTTTCTCATGTTATATGTAGTTTTTTAAAAGACATACATATTAGATATTAACACTGGGGGAAAAAATGACTTAGAATTAGTTTGGTCAAAAGAGAGAACATACATACCCTCACATATAAGGCTAAAAGATGACAGTGGTGATAAAAGGAACATTCTTTTGAAAGAGCTCAAAGGTAATCAAGTTAGATACTGTTCGCAGCTTCTCAGGAGAAAATGCTGAAAAAATATGAGCTATTTATATTAGAGTTATCTCATATACTATATCTCCATAAGTATATAAAGCTTTGAAAAATATAAGGGAAGTAATACCAGTTCTCATTTCTCCAACAGCATAGGAGTTTAAAACATATCCCAATTTGATTTAAATATGAGTTTATCAATAATCTCTACATCAAGCTGATGAATAAAAAGCCCAAAACAAAGAAACAAAAAATTCAACAAACCTAAACAAGCAGCCATGATTTCAAACGTGGTTAGTTCAGCAGTAATTTGTTGTCTTAAAACAAGCATTCTTCAAAAGAATAATTGCTTGGAGAAAAAAAAAAAAAAAAAACCCATGCTGTCATTTGATCTACCAAGTCACCTCTAAAGATAATCAGGAACAAATGAAAACACTTATTAGAAAGAATGTTTACAGAAACATTTTTTATCATACTGAAAAACTGGAAGCAACATAAAACTCCATTAGTAGAAGAGTGTGCAGCTATTGAAATTAAAGAGCTATAATTGGTAATGTTAAACATTTATTAAGCTAAAAACAGGTTATAGAACAGCATATAAAACTGCACACATACATCGGTACACAAAATTCAGAAGTATCTTTGGAAGTATTATCCCTGAGTACTGGGATTTTGTGGGATTTTTACACTTCCTCTGGGAAAAAAATTCAGAAAAATCACAATGATCTTGTATCATTTTTATAAAAGATCACACTATCTACAGTAAATATGCTCAGTAACTATACAGTGCCCCATAATTGTGTGGTTTAACCTTTCTGAAAGGCAGACACTATCACAATTGCAAATGTACATACATTTACATTTGATTTAGCAATTCTAAACACAGGTATTTATACTACAGTTTATTCTCACACAAGTGTGAAAAGAACCTAAGACACATTTTTGTTCAAGAATGTTCACAGCAGCATTGTTTATATTAGTAAAGTACTGGATGTGACCTAAATACCAACCAATAGACTAGATAAATTATGTACATTCATACAATGAAATACTGTATAGCCATGAAACAGAATGAGGAAGGTATGTGTGTTCGAGTTGAATGACATCCAAGGTTAGAAAAATAAATAAAGATAGAAAAGTATGTAATCAACCACTAGACGGAAGGCTACACAAACAAGTATGCTTGTACGTAGACAAGTATGCTTGTATTTGCATAGACCAGCTCTAAAAGGACACATAAAAAACTGTAAATAGTGGTTGTCAGCACCTTAGACATCTAGAAATCAGGAATAAGACTTTTTATTCAAATGTAAACCAACAATGTAAACCAATTTACACTGTTTGATTTTTTTAACATGTCTATATGCTACTTTTAAATTTTAATAGCTTTTAAAAATTAGGTAGTGAATTATTTTGCTGTCATATAAATAGATTGGTATAAGGAAAGTTAAGGTTTTCATGTATCAAAATTATGCTATCAAGGCAGTTGCTTTAAAGGGTTAAGAAAAACTCTGAACTACTTTTCGCTACTTTTAGTTTATTACAATCAACAAAAATTATACAGTCATAAACCGGAGCCCTTCTTCTGGACAAAGGTGTTTACACTGTTGCTAGCCAACAAATCCACATCTGTTTAATCTAGTCCTTGTTTTTCACACTCAGTATTGAAGCAGTTTTAAAAATGTGTTTTCTCTCTTGCTATATTTAATGCATGTTCTTATAAAAGGATTATCTATTGACCACAAACAAATATAGAATAAGGGAACAGATTTTCTCCTTTCCACTGATATTAATCCTTCCAGGTCAGTTTGGCCTAGCCTTCTCTGTTAGAAGTGAAATGACTACCTAGAACAAACAAGACCATGACTCAATAACTACAGTAGTTTCTACTCCAAGGTTGTTCTAAAAAACAAAAAAACAAGACAACAAAAAGCTAAGAAAAACGTATTACACTTAACCATATTCCCAAGTAGATTAAGTATAAGCCTAAAGGCTCAGATCGGCTACTACTAACATGATCTGTAACTTCGGGGAACCCATTTCCCAAGAATTTTAAGTTACTCCAAATAAGAGAGAAAATACTGCTTAACAGAGTAACAGAAGTCTTTTATCACATTTTTTCAATGTATTACCAAACATCAGAGAAACACTCAACAAAGTCATACTGGAAGACTTACCTAATCAAAATAGGTCTGTCAATGTGGGTTTACTCAACACCAGTGCTTATAATTACGTATCAAACTTCCTGAAAATAAGTGGTAGACGCTGAGAAAAACAAAGAAGCTAAACTCACCTTTAACACTTTTTCTATTAACATCTGCCCCCTTTTCAAGTAAATACTGAGCAATCTCTTTATGTCCTTTGTAACATGAAATCATCAAGCACGTATGACCATGTCGGTTTGACACTTCCAAATCAGCTTTGTGTTCTACGAGGTACTTCACTATTTCCAAATGGCCATCGAAACACGCAGCTCGAAGAGGAGTTGAATTGGTTAAAGTCGTGTTGTTGACAGATGCTCCATGATTTAACAAGGACTGGACCACCTTCAGATGTCCTGCTGCAGAAGCGGCCCATAAAGGGGGAGCCCCCTCAATGGTTTCGCCATCAAAATTGACGGAGCCCCCAACTTCTATGGAGGCACTGCACTGCTCTAGGAGGAATTCTACCATGTCAAGGTGCCCATACCTGGCGGCCATCAAGAGTGGCGTGGCCCCATTTGTTTTTTCAGAGATCAAGGAGGAAACCTCCTCTTTGGATTTGCTTGCCAACAATTTGGTGAGAAGCCGGAGTTTGCCATCCCGAGCTGCGTTAAATACTGCTGTCTTTAGATCCATTTATGTCCAGTTGAGAGGCTGTGCTTTATTTATCTTTCGAAATAGAGCTCCAGTTTAACTCTATCGACACAGGCAAAAGGCACAGGAACCAAAGTTCAATGTTAATTCCTGCACCCCAGAACGGATCCACAACCACACAGAGTATGTTGCGTCCTACTGCTTTCCAACATCTGACAACCAGGGCACGAAACTAGAGAAAGAAAAAAAAAAAAAAGTAGCAGCATTTAATTTTCCATAGAAGAAGGCAAAACACTTCTTAATTTCCACTTCTGTAGGAAGAAAGGAATAAAACCTATACTTCAGGCACTACTCCGTACCACACCCCACCTCCCACCCCCAAAGAAAAGGTGGTAAAGAAAAATACAGAAGGGCACACCGAGACCCAAATGTTCTGGTCGCAGGCAGCCTCCTCTATGTGCGGAAAATTTAAACACTACAGGCAGCCCGTTTTTTCGCCTCCAGCTCTAACCAGCTAAGCTTTGTTCTAGTTTTGCTTTGCACACGCCCAGGGAGCGTACAACCGAAAGAGGCAGGAGACTCGGGTTCAGAAATGTTTCTCTTTCTTGCAACTGCAGGCGAGCTGGCCAAGGGCGCCAGGCTGGAAGGCCTCACTGAGGCCGGGTTTCGAGAAGGAACACAAAGGTCGGATACACCAAACCTCGGCTAAGGCCAAAACTCTGCCCCGAAAGATTCTCTTTCCTTTAAAACTACTCACGGCTCTCAGGAAATCCGCCTGCCTTTTAGTCATTAACTTCGCCCGCCCCGTTTTGATCACCCCCCACCCCCTGCCAAGGGATGATCCGCAGGTTCCTCAAACCACAGTCGCCCCAACACAACCTCCTCCTCCCTCTATTCTAGACAACGGCAGCCCCCTCCCTAATCTCCTCCGTTGACCACAACCCCCTCCCGATGGGCCAAGCCTGTGGCCTCCAGCCCGCTGCCCGCCTTCGGCTCCCCCGGCGCCCTCCTTCCCGCCCAGGCCTTCCGCGGGCATCTCAGGCCCCGGCCCGAGCCCTGGCAGGCCACCGCCGCTGCCACTACCTGCCCGGAGACTAGTCCTCCCCGCCGCCGCTGGTCACTCGGGCTCTGGCCGTCCCCTTCAAAGGGAAACCGTTGTCCCCGCCGCCGCCCGGGCCGCCCTGCTCCGCCTGCGGCCGCACAGCTCCTCCATGCCCCGCGCCCCACAGGAATGAATCCGGCCGCGCTGTTCGCCCCGCCCCGCCACCCGAGCTGCCTCCCCTCTCAGTCAGCTCGGGCTGCAGCGGCTGCAGCTACTGCTGCGACGGATGGTGTAATGTGCTGCGAGCCGGGGGCCGGACAAGCCTGAGCAGAGCTTCACATCACTGACTGTGCAGCCACGCCATTGGGCCGGGGGAGGGCGGCGGCCGCTGCCAGCAACCGCCTAGGGGCGGGGCGACGGGGCGGGGGCGGGGCCGTGAGCTGCTGGAAGGACGTGCCTGCGTGCAACGTGCAGCGGGGCGGGGCGCTGCGAGGGGGCGGACCTGCGCCCATCAAAGCGGCCTGAGGCAGCTCGAGTTCTGAGATCTGGTTGGCTCCTCTCCACTCGGATTTTCCGGGTGCTCCCTTAGGGAATCTTTCGGTCCTATCTCAGAGACCCCAGAAGGGAAGTGTATTAGTCCGTTGTCACGCTGCTGGTAAAGACATACCCGAGATTGGGTAATTTATAAAGAAAAAAAGCTTTAATGGACTCAGAGTTCTATGCGGCTGGGGAGGCCTCACAATCAAGCCAGAAGGGGAAAGGCACGTCTTACATGGCAGCAGGCAAGAGAGAAAATCAGAGCCAAGCAAAAAGGGAAACCTCTTATAAAACAATCAGCTCTCATGAGACTCACTACCACCAGAGCGGCATGGGGGAAACAGCCTTCTTGATTCAGTTATCTCCCACCAGGTCCTTCCCACAACACGTGGGAATCATGGGAGCTAAAATTCAAATTTGGGTGGGGACCAGTATTACCCTCACACACGTGAAGGCTCTCGGAGTAGTCTTCTGTCCTTACTTTGGTGGGCCCTGGAAACTACCAAGCTCATAATTACACCTCAGAACACACACAGAGGAAACCGAAGTTTCAGAAATGAGATTAGTTTTGGAGGCTGCCAAACATGACTCTCTTTTTAAAGTAGCCTCTAAAAAATATAAAGGCCACGAGGAATGGTAAACCTTAAGAGCAATGTAAAGTCAATGAGATCAGGTTCTTGAGCTCTGAATAATAAAACCGGGAAATAAAGCTAAAAAGGTTATATATATGAATGAAAAGAATTACTTCTTCATACAGTAGTTGATAAACCTCTGGAATTTGTGATGCTAAGTCCTAGGTTGCATTAAACTAGGATTAAAAAGTTTAAATGTGTTTGGGGAATAACACCCATAATGAATCCTGATGAGAAAACAGAATTTTTGAAAATGGACCTTCAAGAGTGAAGTGGGCCTTCAATCACTTTGTTTGAGGGAACTTAATTAAGCTCGCATAATGCTTTAGTACCACTAGGAGAAATAGAATATTACAGTAGGCAGTCTGACCCTCAGCATATGTAATCAATAACATTATGTTAGAAGTCATGCAACACTAAAAACATTTATTAAAAAATCACAACTTTATTTTTGTATATTGTAGTGTTCAGAAGTTTATGTAGTTTTGTATAATTGAAATAATTTTCATACAACTATATATTTTGCTTTTCCTTTCTATACTCTAAACATTTCTTATGTTTTTACGGTCTTAATAATTTTTAAGTCTAGCATAGTGTTTCCCTTAGGTAGTCAATATCAGACTACACTCAACATCAGATTCCCAAAACCAAAGTTAAGGTAATTGCCACTGAGAAGAAAATATAAAAGAACAGAGTATAAAGGATAAGATCGACCATCCATAAAAATTAACCAACCAAGAGGACTGACTGTTTTATCCCCAGCATATGTCACAGTTCTATTCTCTCCCCCAGGGTACAGATACCAGTGTACAGTGTCCCAACCAAGGCCTAATCTGAGCTGACCTGTCTTTCTCATCTAATTCAATAAGATGTAAACATTCACATCAGCCATCTTCAAACTGAGCTCTGTATCCCCCATGGGATTGTTAAGGGATAGATGGACACTTACTTTAAAGGCTACCAGTTTCTGCTGTGGCTCACTCCTGTAATCCCAGAACTTTGGGAGGCTGAGACAGGCAGATTGCTTGAACCCAAGAGTTAGAGACCAGCCTGGACAACATGGTGAAATCCCAACTCCACACACACATGCACATGTGCACACACACACACAAACATGAAATTAGTGGGGCATGGCATGCAGGAGGCTGAGGTGGCAGGATCACCTGAGATGAGCTGGAGAGATCAAGGCTGTAGTGAGCCATGATCACACCACTGCACTGCAGCCTGGGCCACAGAAAGAAACTCTGACAATTAAAAAAAAAAAAAAAAAAAAGGCCACCAGTTTCTGAATCTTCGATTTACACCTATGTTCTTACCTAAAATTGATCTGCTGGTAAAGGAATGTGGTCAAGGTGTCTCATTTCCCGACTCTTTCACAATAGCTGTATATTTCCCAATTTGTAAAAGGAAAGACATTGGAGAATTGTACAGGCATTGCTCTGGGTTGTAAAAGCCTCAGCAATCTTTGCCAATTCTTCATATATTTAAAACACTGGGCTATATTAGAAAGTGTATACTTTTAATGACTGGGTAACAAATTCTTTTGCAAGTCAGATGATTTCCAAATAATTGCTTTGAACAAAGTATTACCTAAAGATCACTGATATCAATTAGAAGGAGTTCAAAGAATTAAGTGACATTGATATAATGACAAAACTCCTTATAGACCCAACTACTTGTTTTTTGTTTTTTTTTAGACAGGGTCTCTCTCTGTTGCCCAGGCTGGAGTACAGTGGCACAATCTCAACTCGCTGTAGCCTCGACCTCCTGGGCTCAAGTGATCCTCCCATCTCAGCGTCCCAAGTAGCTGGGACAATAGGCATGTGCTACCACACCTGGCAATTTTTTTCTTTTTTTTGTAAAGACAGCATTTCACCATGTTGCCCAGGCAGGTGTCGAACTCCTGAGCTCAAGCAATGCACCTGCCTCCCACTCCCGAAGTGCTGGGACTACACGTGTGTGCCACTACACCCAGTCTCCATCTACTTATTAATGTGAAAACATTTTCTCAGAATTTATAAAAATGAAAAGTTGAGAAAACATTGAATCTGAACTCTGTCTAATTCTAGTTAGAAGTAGTATTTAACAATAAATGCGTGTACTTAATTGTAAAACATCACATTTAATAATCAAAAAATTTGTATTGTTTTGAACACTTGAGAATTACTAATAAATACAATGATGCCTCAATCTAGAAGAAAATGAGCACTTACAGTCTTTAGTCATAAGAAACTTAAAATTTCAACTTATATGTATTTTCTTTATATATGTGTATATATTTTTGTGTGTGTGTGTATGTATATATATAGTTTTTTTTTTTTTGGAGGTGGAGTTTTCCCTGTTGTCACCCAGGCTGGAGTACAATGGCATGATCACAGCTCACTGCAACCTCTGCCTCCCGGGATCAAGCAATTCTCCCTGCCTCAGCCTCCTGAGTAGCTGGGATTACAGGTGCCTGCCACCATGCCCAGTTAATTTTTGTATTTTTTAGTAGAGACGGGGTTTCGCCATGTTGGCCAGGCTGGTCTTGAACGCCTGACCTCAGGTGATCCACCCACCTTGGTCTCCCAAAATGCGGGTTAACAGGCGTGAGCCACTGTGCCTGGCCTTTATATGTATTTTAATTGCAGAGAAATATAATACAGGGATTCATAAAACACATTCAGCTAGGCATAGTGGCTCACGCCTGTAATCCCAGCATTTTGGGAGGCCCAGGCAGGAGGATTGCTTGAGCCCAGAAGTTCAAGACCAGGCTGGACAACAGAGTGAGACCCTGTCTCTACAAAAAACTTAAAAATTAGCCAAGCATGGAAGTACATGCTTGCAGTCCCAGCTACTCCAGAGGCTGAGGTGGGAGGATCACTTGAGCCTAGGAGGTTGAGGCTTTAGTGAACTGTGATCACACCATTGCACTCCTGCCTGGGTAACAGAGAGAGATACTGTCTCAAAAACAAAAACAAAAAACATTTCAAACATAAAAGTACATTAATTAGGATATATTCCTGAGGGATGGGATGTGGAATGGAATTATAAATGTGAACAGAAAATAAATTATGTAAAAGTAAAATATCCTATAGGTAAAGAATAATTTGTTCATATATTTTTAAATGGTTGATGGTAAGCATAACTGCCATGATATTTAGATTTCATTGGATTCATTTAAAAGCATAACTGTTTTATTTGATTTTATTTAAATTTTTACATTATGTGGAAAATTGCATCCTTTGCAAATACTTAAACTTATGATGAAAAATTTTAAGTGACAATTGAAAAATACGTAGGAGGGTAGATAGCATCTCATGTGCATGAGTAAAAATGTTTGAAGACTTAATTGAAATATTTGGAGACTTATTCACAACCCTCTATTGCAGATCATTTCCATTTCTAAAGAACATTTGTTCTTCCAATCTTTAAAAAATTTTTTCTTAAATAGAAAAATCAACTAAATTTCCTTTTATATAGACTTTATATTATGTTTCTAAATGCCCACATCTTTTCTACCTTCCATCAATGAGAAGGACAACTTTTTTGTTTGGTTTGGTTGGCTTGCTTTGGATTGGTTTGGTTATTAAGACTTTGATCTCTGGTTAAATCAGCAATTATTGTCTTCCTGAAAGCCACAGAATGCTATTGGGGCATAACAAGAAGATTCATTATTAAGGGGTCTGTAGGAGGGAGCCAAAGACTGGAAAAGGGGAAAGGGACCAGAGATAGCCTCTGAATTACCCATTCAGGTAAGTATCCAGAGATGACAGACAAAACGGGGAACCACTTCCGGGAACCAAGGTGAATACTCAGGCTACCTCGACGGGGAGCAAGATGTTACTTGCATCCAGAGCATTTGCATAGGCCCAAGACTTTATAATGTAAGCCCAGAGGAAACATTACTCCTTACCTGAAAGGGTGATGGGGAGGAGGAATTGGATCAGCAAAAAGGGGACACCCTAATTATAGAACAATGAATATTTTCAGGCCTTTAAGTTGTTTTCTTCTTCTTACATACTGACTTGGGATAAATTTCCAGGAGGTGAATTACAGAATGTCTTTTTGGCTTTTCATACACATTGTTGTACTACTTCCTAGAAGACAGACCAGTCTGTCACCACCAGCATGGCACTATTGACTTCACCGAACATTGAACCCAAACTTGATATTATATTTTTTGAAAATTCTTGCTAGCTTTGTATGTGTAAAATGGTACTACCAAGTTTCCCAAATTTACCTGGCTACCCTCGTCATTTTTTAGTCTGTGCAATATCCTTGAATTAGTAGAATATTTCTTCTATAGTATTGCTCCTGGGGCTTGTCAAACACTTAGTTCCTGCCAGTCTATATTTAAACCAGAAACCTCAGTAAAACAGTCTACTTGCATGATTTTTGTATACTTTGTTAATTTGTTCTAATTTGGGAAACGGCCAGGATGAAATTTTTTTAAATCTCTAGTTTTTGGTAACTTACTGGGCAATAGTTCTATTTAGAAAAGTATGGAAAGAATCTATTTTAATGAATTTAAAAGTTACACAAAAATAGCATAGCAAGGTATATGCTCCTTGTGCTATTTAGAAATGTCTTTCTCATATAAGTCCACTTTATTAACACTGATAATTTGCTTAGCCAAGGTGAGATATTTTAATTGTCATAAATTCATTCACCACCTCAAAAATTATTGAATCCTGGGATCCCAGCAATTTGGGAGGTCTAAGCTGGCAGATTGCTTGAGCTTAGGAGTTCAAGACCAGTCTGGGCAACATAGCAAAACTCCATTTCTACGAGAAATACAAAAATTAGCCAGGCATGGCGGTGCGCACCTGTAGTCCCAGCTACTCAGGAGGGTGAGGTGAGAGGGATGGCTTGAGTCTGGGAAGCGGAGGTTGCAGTGAGCCGAGATTGTGCCACTGCACTCCAACCTGAGTGACAGAGCCAGACCCCATCTAAAATAAATAAATAAATAAATAAACAAACAAACAAAACAAAGTTATGGAATCCTATTATGTACTATGTTAGATGCTGGATGAATATGATATAATCTCTACTTTTGAGGAATTGATGGTCTGTAGGAGAGATGTAGGTATAAACAGATGAAAACCAAATATATGTGTAAACAACAGTGAGAGCCCAAAGAACAGAGCTGCTAACTCTGCTTGAGCAAATCTGGGAAGGAGGTGAAGGTTAAATGGAATTTTAAAGGATTAGTAGGAGGAGGCCTAGCCAAAAGTCAGCAAGAGGGGGTTGAGGGAGGCCCTATCCAGAATGCTGGAGCTGAGAGAACACGTGAGATGTTCCCTTCTTTCTTCCCGCTTCCCCCATGCCAGGCAGAGAGTGGTGCCCTAAGCTACCCTCTGAATGCACAAAAATCCCTACTCCCCTTGCTCAAAGTGTATCCTAATATTAACACACCATTTCCTATTTCTGCAGCTCAACCAGCTTTCTTATTTTCTTCATGCAGCTTCTCTCTTGCAGGTTTTAGGAGGAGTGAGACTCCACTTAAGGTTATTTACTTAAAGCAAGAATACTTCCTTGGGGTACTAGCATTTTAAAAACGAAACTTGTGAACCCAAATTAATTTTAAAATTGTAGAAATATGCAGGCAAGAATTCTTTTAGCAGGAAGATTTCCAGGTTCCCTTTGTGTAGTTTGGTCTCATCTTTACTTCTCTGAATGAAGCAAGATAAGGAGGCAGCAACTCAGTCACCAAATTCTGTTAATTTTCTCTTGGCCCAGTCTCCCTCTATAGTATGGGGTTATCATTTCACTTATCACATTATCACAAGCTAGAAATCTTATGTCATTATAAAAGTATCCATTTATTTCCTTTGTTATCTTATTTCCTGAAGTTGTCAGGTGCCCTAACTCTAGTTCTCTAGCCACACCCTAAGTGAGGAACTCTGGTCCTGAGTTCTCCATCACCACCCAGACTGATGTCAGATGGGGCCAGGTTCTTCTCAGTTTTCAACACATGCGACCCCACCCAAAGTCACTGGATCCATGCTTTATTAGAGAGGGAGGAGTCAGAGCTCTTCTAACCCAGTGGTCTATCTAGGTCTCCACACAGAACAAGGACTCCCTATAGTCTCCCATACCTAGGTCAAGGGCACTCCCACCTCCTCTCCCAGGCCTGAAGAATGCCTCAGACTCTACTGCAATGCCCCTGTTGGCCAGGACTAGACACTCTAATGATCTTCTGTTGCTTTCATCTTTCAGAACTCATAAAACAAACTTTGATTTTACAGCCTCACTCTCTAGGTGTCTTCACATCCTGGCACCAGTTCCCAACTATATCAAAGCTGCCTTCTCACACACACACCAACACCATCCCCACACAGGAGCTCCCAACCACCTCTTCAGATGCTTAGCTTGAAGGCCCTCTTCCCCCTATTTGAATAGGAACAAATCACCATGGATGATTCTCTCTCTGCCAAGGTGATTACCCCAAACTCCAGAGCTGCTTCAACACTCCCCAAGTGCTCTCTAGTCTAGGAACCTCATGCCATTCATCGTCCCAGTGGAATTTACTATGTTCTAGTGTGGAATTCTGTGAGGATCAGTTCCACCTCATTTCCCATCCTCCTGACTTTCTGGGCATCTAGTGACTGTGTCCACTGACTCTGTGCCTCCCACTCCAACTTTAGGTCCTTCCTACACAGGCACAGGGTGTTCCACTGCTGCCATTCTCTGAAGAGGCCAGTGCCTCAGCAAGGTCACTTTCCCCAGCCCCATTCCCACCTATTTTTGGCTTCTTTCTCCTGCTGCCAATTGGTAGTTCCAGTATGTCTTGTCCATACCCCAGCCCTGAACTCAGTCCTGATGATAGGGACCTTCACCTTGACTCTTTCTTGTTGGAGCCAGCCATGAACCCATCTTCAAACTCCCAATACTTATGATTGGAAACCCCCTGGCCAGTTGTTGCCTGAATTATAACTGGGGCTACTGTATTTCTTAATAATAACTCCCATTTGGCTCTTCCACTGGCATTATTCTCTGCACCTAGATTAGTTCTTCAAAGCCTGTCCCATTGTAGTGGGTAGGTCTCATGCCAAGTCTTGGCCTCTCTTCCTGCCACATGTGGCTATACGTACAATCAAATCTTGATTTACAAGTGCTAGTCAGAGGGTATAAGCCCCTTAGTGTATGTTCTGTGAGTTCAATGCTATTGTGGAGCATGCCTGAGGACCCATCTGAAGACTTTCATTAATGGTAGGTCTGTGCTACCTAAGGTTCTCCCCGTGAGAAGCGTAGATCAGATCCTCAGAAGCAGGCTGGCAGATGTGTCCTTGACACTGAGTGCTGCTTTACATTTATCCTCTTTAAGCTCAGTACAGTCAATCAGTTTTCCATGATTTATTTTATTTTGACTAAGTTAGTTTACTGTTATTTATTTTAACTAATAAGTAAGTGTTTTCCCATGTGCTTCAGACAAGCTTCAATTCCTTAATCAGAGGCACCCAGTCCAAGGATACATAAAACAGCCCTTACCTTCCAAGTCCTTATTGAAAGTAACCCTCTGATGAGCCATTTGTGGAGGGCAGGCATATTTCTTTCATCTAAGTCAGTCACTTATTCTTTCAACACATATTTATTCCTGACTGTGTAGCAATGCCCAGTGCTGAGTGAGCCTGAAAATATAGCATGCTGGAGCAAGATTGTGACACCTATGCCCTCCTAGAAAATCCAAAGAACATCCTCTGGGCTAGAGCGTGGTGGAGAGGAAGGCTTTCTAGAGGCAGTGATGACTGAGCAAATGCCTGAAGAATAGGTAGGTGTTTTCACAGGTGAAAGTTGCAGGCAGAGAGAAATGCTCAGAAGCATTCATTCTGGATAAGAAGAGAAGGCTTGGCTGCTGAAGAACTGAAAGAAATCTCACATGGCTTTAAAATAACCCACAACAGGGAATCAGTGAAAAATGAAGAGTTTTGAAGCAGGCAGATCAGGGAGAATCTTAGGAAGTCATGTGAAATAATTTGAACTTGATGCTATGGCCATAAAACTTCCCTTAGGTGGAACCCAAACTTGGGCACATGGGGCAAGGCCGGGCCCAGCTTCTGCTAACCTGGAGGGGGTCATGTCAAAGTCAGCATCTGGTTGTCCTGAGAACAAGCTGGACATGACGTGGAAAACTGTCCAGCTAAGTCCCTCCCTCCTCAGGCAAAGGGACCCCAGAATCTCACGGGGGCCCTTACCTGGATCTCTTACCTGGATCTCATGGTCTGCCTTCTGGATCACTGAGTAAAAGAAGTAATTTGCTCATGTTCCACCTCCACCTTAAAAACAAAAACAAAACAAAACAAACAAAACAAAAAAATAAAAACAAACAAAAAAACAGAACACTCCTTAATTCTAATTCAGTGCATCTATTCAGTAGGTTCTGGGGCTAGAATCCCTTATTTTCCCTGCCCAGAAGAGTCCTGCCTATTAGGGCTCTGCTTTATCCAACCTCAGAATAAACAATAATGCCTACAGTTGTTTGTTTTGATAAAATCACCGGCTTGGGCCCCTCAGTTACAATCACATACAGGCCCTACTCATGGTTCCTGGGGAAACATAAAGTTGCTATGCCCTGAATGAGAGCCCAAGGTGGGCAGATTGCTTGAGCTCAGGAGTTCAAGACCAGCTTGGACAACATGACAAGACCCCATCTCTACAAAAAATACAAAATTAACTGGGCGTGGTGGTGTGCATCTGTAGTCCCAGCAACCTGAGAGGGTGAGGTGGGAGTCTAGGCCTAGGAGGTGCAGGCTGCAGTGGCCCGTGATCACACCACTGCACTCCAGCCTGTGTGAAACAGCCAGACCCTGTCTCAAAAGAAAAAAAAAAAAAAAAAAGAGGAAGAAAAGAAAATATCCATTGTGTTGGAAAAGAAAATGTTTTGAGCAGTACCCTTGTTCTGTGGCTAGGGAGAGGAGAAAGAGGAACGTAATTTCCAGAAACCTTTTCTGGAGGACTAGATTAATGGAAGTGATTCACCTAAACTATTGTTGGCTCTTAAGTTAGTTTTGGTTTTGTTATCATTGTTATTGTTGTTCTTGGAGTAGTTTATAAAGTTTGAAGGATTTAGGGGAGAAGTCAAAGGCCTTGCTTCGGTGAAAAATTATGTGAGAATCATGTGAGAATATTAGGCTGAGAGCTACAGTCTCCCCAGTTGATCCTTTGCTCTGTCTACAACCTGTTCATCTCTATTTATGTCTTGGGAGGCAAAATGGGGAAAACTGTGCTTTTTACATCTTCCACAGGCTGATAGCAATCTCACACTCAACCTTGTACTTATCATCAGCAGGACACTGATAGTGATGATAATGATGCTAACCAACCACCAATATTGACATTATTTTTAAGAACTCATTTTTTCCAGGTCCTGTACCTTATTTTCCATTTCTAGCTACTCTAAGAAATATGTATTTTTAAACTCTGTTTGTAGAGGAAAACTGTTAGGATATACATGCAAGGTTTCTGTTGTCCCGTTTCAAAGAAAAAAGTCTACATGTGGACTCAAGGTGGGGGTGGGCCCTGCCAATTTCCCAGCCTCTGTATCTCCCTTGTTATAACTGGATGCCATGTATTGCCCTGCCTACTTCCTCCACTCCCCATAGCTGCCATTGTGCCCTTTACTTCCTCTTTCAGGATCCCTGTGATGCAGTTATCTATTTCCTTTATACAACTGGAAGGCCCAGGAGGGCAGGGGCCACGTTTGGATGCTCAATTCTGAGTCACCATAATTCAGCAGAGTGTGTGGCACACAGGTTGTCCTCAGTGAAATAGTGCATAGTGAAAATGAATGGGTGGATGTGGAGACTCAGTCCACCTCTGTGTTAGGTACAAGCTGGACTTTGAATAGGAAGATTCAGCCTTTCCCCTAGTTTCAAGGCCAAACTAGATACAGGGAAACAGATTCAAATGTCTTTAGTGCACTCATCAGGCCAGCACCTCTAGAACAGCAGGACTTCCAACCTTGAGGAAGGAATGTATGAGCTGCGATCTGAATGTGGAATACCTTGTGCAAAGACCTAAAGAAGAAAGGGACATGGAAATTCAGAGCCAGCAATGACAACGTTAGTGCTGACTATGGATTTCCAAATTGTTTCTCAGTTTCCTTTGTTGCTAATTAGTATTATAGTTTGCTGCTAACAATAGCAGTGAGCATTTATTTAGTGTTTCTGTGTGAAAGAGGCTGTGCAAAAAAGCTTTAGTATTGCCACATTATTTTTTATAACAGATATTGTAAGTACTTCTATACAGATAGAGAAACCGAGGGTTAGAGAAGTTGAGTAACTGAAACAAATTCACATGGCTAGTAAGTGGCAGGCTGGAATCTGTCTGACTTTAGACAGTCTGGGCCAGAACATAGGTGCTACATTGCCTCCCCAATATATTTTCTCAGTAATGGGTCTTCTGTCTCCAATTTGCCATCCTCTGTACCCTCTTAGTCCCTAGGTCCTGGGGCTGAGTTGCTATGTATAGTTGTCTCCTCGAAGGACTCCCACCTATTTGGGATCTGGCCTGCAGCTTGTAGCTTGCAGGATGACATCCCCATCACTGGGGAAACACCACCAAGAATGGGCCCCTCCACCTTGGTCTTGTTTTCTATCCTGAGAAGTTTCCTCTAACTTGCTTCCAACCTACTTTCTTCTCCCATTCCTGACTCCTGGACTCCTAATCCCTAGATTCACTGCCCATTTGTAGACTTATTTGCCCTTCAGATCTGACATGTGACCAGATTCCACTGGATCATTTGTGGATGGCTCATGTTGATTATGGTTTGCACTTACCCCTTTTGTTTTGCTGTTTCAAGCTTCTTTGAGTAAACACTTTATCTGGGAAATCCCATCCTCTGAACCCTGCCCGCTATGATAGGCTTCACGAGGATGTCCATGCCAAAATCAATATAATCGAAGGAGAGATGGAACCATGGCATGGTCTGAGCCCCTAGATCCCTCCATGTCAGAGGTCAAATATTCCCTGGCTAGTGCCGCTGTGTTGCTTGCCTCCAGAATCACTGAACGGTGCTCCCTGGAGTTAGGCAACATGCTAATCCTGTCCTAGCCTTTCGGGGATGAGCAAACACGTCCCTCTTCCAACACTTTTTGTTTTTTGTTTAGGCCAATTTGAGCTGGATTTCATTCATTGCTATCAAAAGACTTCTGACAAACAGTAAACAAACATAATATATACAAAGTGAGATCAGTACTACGAAGAAGAAACACAGATGCTTTTGAGGGTGTGCAATAGAAGCCCTGACCTATTCTAAGGGGTCAACATGGGCTGCTTTGAGAAAATCACTTGATGTGAAAGCTAGAGGAGGAGCAGTTGACTAGGAAGTGAGTAGAGCAGGGAGGAGGAGTCCAGGTAGAAGTAAACACTGTTTAATAAGGATGTGTCTTGAAGTGAGAAAAAAACTCAGTGCACTCAGTGAAAGCAAAAAGAAAGCCAACATGTGTGGAGTATTGCAAATAAGAGGGAGATGTGGTGCCCCCAAGCTAGAGGCAGGTAGGAACCAGACCATGCAGTCCACAGAACTCTGTAATGAAACGATGGAGTATCCAGACTAGTGATGAATGCAAAGTGTTTTTCACTTGGCAGAGAAATAACTTGGTGAATGTAGGAGTGGTGATGCCAAGCTGTGGGGTTTTTCAGACTGTCCCATCAACCCTTCCAGGCTAGGCATTAGCCTCCTAACAGGCCTTCCTACAACTGCTCTTGCCCCCAGCTACCCAGAGAGAAAGGCACATATGTCATGAGGTTCCTTTAGATTCAGCAGCCTCTCCCTGCTCTTAGGGAAAAATGTACAAATATTCATGTGGTATCCAAAGCCCTCCAGGCTCTGTTCTGCACTTGCCCCGCATCTTTGATTTATACCTCTGTCCTCCCCAACAGCTCCTCGCTGCCTTATTGGTATTGCTTTCTGCCTGTATGTCAGACTCTTGCTGGTTCCTCGGCTTCAGGCCCCACACACACTCTTTTCCTGGCCGAGGCCTACCTTGCCACGCTGCCACTAGGCCTCCACTTAAATGCCCCTCATACTTGCCCTAACCCTGAGGACTAAGTTGGGTCCTAGTTTGTTCTCATTCACTATCTGTGAATCTGTGAGCTCTGTGGGTCCTTTCCTCTCTCAGGGCCAGGGAGTAGTAATGCCAGGAATGTAGGAACCTAGCAATAACTGTCACATTTCTTTTGCTATTCTGTGTACTCTGGGAGATGGGGGTTGGGGGAGCGGTGAGAGGAAGTTAAAGGAAGAAAGATTTACAACAGTTTCTATGTACTGTTCATGGAGACTGTTTTTTTTTGTTTTGTTTTGTTTTTTATCATCAGGAAGTATTTGCATGAACAAAGAATTTTGAGAATGAATTCTTCTGAAGAGAAGGACATAGGTCATTTCTGGACCCTTCAATGTTAAACGCTGTATTTTTCTTGCCTCCACACTCTAACTGTGCCCCTGCCGTGTTTCTATCATGTCCTTAAGGTCACTGAGTTTAGGTAGTTACATCATGCCACGTGATAAGAGCACAGGCTTTAGAAGCAGATAATTCAGTTCAACACACATGTATGGCCTGCAGCAGGTTCAGAATAAGGCAGAGTCCCACCCCTCATGACCTCACAGTCTGGTGTGGACAACAGACACATAAATAGGCAATTTCAATTTACTGGGTAAACAATGAAAAAAGTATGCAGAGTGCTACAGGGGCAACCACCACTTCCTAATTGTGTGTCTTTGGGCAAATAATTACCTCTCTCAGAGCCCCAGTTTCCTCAACTTTCAAATAGGGCCAAAAGTTCCTACTGCCAAAGGATTTTTTTGTGTGTGAACTGAGATAACATTTGTAAAACAAATAACACAGTGTTTTACACACAGGAGGCACTTGATAAATGGTATCCATTAGATTATCTAATAAGGTCAGAATCTGGAGTACTTATTCTATTTGTGCTGCCTCAATTTGTGTGATTCTCCACCGCAAACTGAATTTTCACATAACCCTATGCACTGTAGTAATTGTAACAACAACCCACGATGATCCTTGCCCTTGTTCACAGGAGAGACTGGACAAGAAATGATGACTATGTTAGCACAAATCCATGAGTACTACTCGTATAATGCTTCAGAGAACATTCTGTGCTGACAGCATGCCAGGGCCATTGTTATAATATACAAAGAACAAAATGTCCACATTATCACTGTAACTTCTTCTATCATCTTCTTCCCACTTCTGTTCACTAGTCCATTTTTTATTCTATTGCTAACCTTATGGTTGGCTGACTGTTCCCACAATATTAACCCCTCTATTCAGAAATCAAAGATTCCCTCTGAATCAAAATCAGACACATAATTATGTCCTAGGCTTTAAGTACTAAGTGGTCTTTACCTTTGCCCCCCGTCTGCCATAATTCATTAAAGATTTTCTCTCTCTTTTAATTGATATATAAATAGTTGTACATAATTTGGGGTACACATGATATTTTGATATATCTATAAAATGTGTAATGATTAAATCAGGGTAATTGGGATATTCACTGCCACAAACACTTATCATTTATTTGTATTGAGAACATTACAGTTCTTTTCTTCTAGCTATTTTGATATATGCAATAAATTGTTGTTAACTGTAGTCTTTTCTCTCTTTGGTCACATCAGCCTTCTTATGACTTTGTCCAAGATAGCTTTACATAGAAGTGGTATCCAAGGGTGCATGATTTAAATGCCATTCCCAAAATTCCCCCAAAGAGTCTTCCATGTGCTGGACATTTTACCTAGATTAAGTCTTAGGGATCCCTTTCATATTAAGATCCATTTTATATTAAGAAATTGACTACCAAAGCGATATCTGGTTGGCTTTTTCTTATTGATGACACTTATGACACTTAACTATTCTTAGAGAAAACTTAGCTTGAAAAAAATGCCAATAGACTTTGTTTAAAAAAGTTTATTGTGAACTTTTTTCTCAATTCTTTGATTTCCTCATGCTTAATTATTGAGATAATCATCTATGAGATCACCATTACCAATGGAGGTGCCATAGTTTTAGAAGTCATCACTTATGAGATCACTGCTAGAGAATAACCAAGGGACTTATTCATAATCTGGCATATGGTGGTTAATACTGTCATGCTTAAAAGTTGCAAGTCATTTCATTAGCTTTATAAACATTTGAGTTATATCATACTTGTCACTATATCATGTGTTCCTATGTATCTGCCATAAATATATGAAACGTGGGCTACACAAAAAATAGAATCATTGCTATGGTAGGCAACATTCTAAGAATGACTCCAGTGACCCTCATTCAGAAGGCAGAACCAAGGGCCTGGGTGGGGAAAGCCAAGAGCCTAGAGAATGAAGCAAACAGTCAGGGATAAATATTCCAAAGCTTTAAAATCTAATGGAGTTGGTACAGCTAGATGCCAAAACTTCTTTGGACTGATAAGTTATTTGTACCTTCTTTTTTTAACTCAAATGCCTATAACTGTCATCTTATGCCTGTCCAACTATTGTATGTTGACAGTGTAGGACACATAACTTGTCTCTTTAGTTTCACAGGTCCATGAATAATGAAGAATTGTGCCCAGAATTAATTATACCCAGGAGCCTCATCAACACCTGGTTTAGATGATATTTTGGACTTTTGAGCTGATCATGTTTAGATGAGATTTTTGGACTTTGAACTGATGGTATATAGAGAAAAGACCCTTGAGAACCTCTGAGGGGCATGTGTTTTACATGTGTGACAGATGTGGATCATTAGGGGTAAGGGGTGGACAGTAGCAGCTAGAATTCTACCCCAGTGACTCTCAGTCTTGTACAATTGTCTTGTTTTTGAGTGTGACAGGATCCTGTAAATATGAAATATCAACCCAATGAGTATGCTATGTTATATATCAAAAGGGGAATAATCCAACTAGACTCACAAACTTTAATTGGATGAGCCTTTAAAAAACAAAGAGTTTTCCCTGGCCCGTGGCAGCAGAGGGATAAATAAAGTTAGAGGGATTTAAACTCAAGGGAGATTCTCCTACTGGACTCAAAGTCTTTTGTTAGTGTCATGTTGCAAGAGGGCCTATGAGAAGCAATGGCCTCCAGGTGGACGGCAAGGAAACAGGGACCTCAGTCCTACAATCACAAGAAAGTGAATTCTGCCAACAACTTGAATGAGCTTTGAAGCAGACTGATTGCTCCTTAGTTGAGCCAACAGTGGAGAGTGTAACCCACTAACACTTTGACTTCGAGACTCTGAGCAGGGAGCCCAGCTCTGCTATGCCAGATGTTGACAGAACTGTGAGCTAATAAATGGCTATCATTTTAAGCCACTAAGTTTGTAATAATTTATTATAAAGCAAGAGAAAACAAACACAATTCATAAATATTTGTGGACTATTTCAATGTATGTCCCATATAAGTGGAACTCAGTTACTATTCAAGTCATCAGTTGCTCATTATCTTATTAGTTATGATGAATCAACCACTAACAATTCACATATCTCAGCTTTAAAACTCAATCAAATCAAACACTTATATTTTCCTTGAACCCCCAACAGAGATTCTACTTCATTATATTAATCACAGCAATGCAACTGAAACAAATTAGAGTTTTATAGGCAATAAATTTCATGAGGAACTTAGATGATAACAGAACAAGACAGGACAAGAACGGTTGGTGCAGATAGAAGATGGGTTGGCAGGCACTGCGAGTCATGTGGGTAGGGCAGGCAGGCTCTAGGTAAGCCCAAGAGAAGATGTAGCCTAAGAAGACTAGCATCCAGGACTCAGGCTCTAGATAAGAGGTCCAGGAAACAGACTTAGGGCACCAGCAACAAGAAGGGACTTGAAGCCAGGTGTATTAGTCTGTTTTCATGCTGCTGATAAAGATATAGCCAAGACTGGGTAATTTATAAAGAAAATGAAGTTTAATGGACTCACAGTTCCATGTGGCTGGGGAGGTCTCACAATCATGGCAGAAGACAAAAGGCACATCTTACATGGAGGCAGACGAGAGAGAAAGAGAACCAAGTGAAAGGTGTTTCCTTTTATAAAATCATCAGATCTCTTGAGATTTATTCACTACCATGAGAATAATATGGGGGAAACCACCCTCACGATTCAATTATCTCTAACTGGGTCCCTCCCACAACACATGGGAGTTATGGTAGCTACAGTTCAAGATGAGATTTGGGTGGAGACACAGCCAAATCCTATTAGCAGGCCATCTCAAACTGACCTCAGCATGTTGAAAGATTAGTGCTGAAAGGAGAAACATATAACCCACCTTGCAGGGAGTTCGACAGGTAGTATTTTAAATAATTCCTTTTCCAAGGAGTTCAACAGGTGGTGCTTTAAATAATTCCTTTTCCAGGAGAGTAATGTTTTCTAAAGTGTGGTCCCTGTATCAGCCATATCAGCATTACCTATGAACTAGGAAATGTAAATTCTCTAGCCTAACTGAGACTTAAGGAATCAGAAACCCTTAGGGGTGGGGCTCAGCAAGTTGTGTCTTAGCACATTCTCTGGGTCATTTTGATATGCAATAAAGTTTGAGAACCACAGCAAGCATTTTCACCTTTATCTTCTACTGATAAGCATCTTGAGATCCACAGAAACAAGTAAATTAGTCTAAATACAGCTCCCTCTGTTTTCACACGAGAGCCTGTTTATCAGGACATGTGGAGGGGAGCAACAGCCTCCAAATGTTGCTCATCTTGCTTTTCATCCTGGGTATATCATAAAGCAGAGAGAGTTTTGTGCCTGTCTTGGGTCAGTGGTTCCCTTTATAAGCGAAGTATTATCTTAATTTCTTTTTCAGAAATGTCATTTACTAAAATACTTTTATTGTGTCTCTTTGATTTTTCCTATGTAGTTTTATTTTTCAGCTAGTAATCCAGAAACTTATTGCAACTCTTTTTATCCCTACACTTATGTCTACATGGTTTATTGTCAGTTTTCAACTGGCCACATGGCATTCAAATATTTCTAGAACTGAAACACAACTGAAGTTCATTTATGACTTATTATCTGTACATAAAGATGCTATTACCAGGATCTTTTAAAATCTTTTAAAAATATATAAGGCCGGGCGCGGTGGCTCACGCCTGTAATCCCAGCACTTTGGGAGGCTGAGGCGGGCGGATCACGAGGTCAGGAGATCGAGACCATCCTGGCTAACACGGTGAAACCCCGTCTCTACTAAAAATACAAAAAATTAGCCGGGCGTGGTGGCGGGCGCCTGTAGTCCCAGCTACCGGGAGGCTGAGGCAGGAGAATGGTGTGAACCCGGGAGGCGGAGCTTGCAGTGAGCCGAGATCGCGCCACCGCACTCCAGCCTGGGAGACAAAGTGAGACTCCTCAAAAAAAATAAAAATAAAAAAAACAAAAATAAAAATATATAAATATGAATAGATACTAAGAGAAACCCAGGACAGTCAAAATATTGTTTTCATTTAATTTACATTTTTTTCTTCATGAACAGTCATATTGCAAAAAAATGACTTTTTAAAAAAGTAAATATAACTGGGATTTGATTGCCAAAAGTTAATTGTAGAATGACTAAAACATAGGTAGAAATTATCTTTTATTTGTACCACGATGAAGAATATAACCAGTCTAAGACTATACCTTTTGAGGAAACATGTTTCTGCTCTTTTGTGGTATTCTCAGTCTAACTTCCTTGAATCATCCAAAGAGAACTATAGAACTTCCCCATTGAGGACCATTAATAGGAACAAAAAAATTTTATTTCCTTTATATTAAGTACCATCACCTTATTGACTTTAAATCTGAATTTCGAACTAAGGCAATACATATAGAAAAGAAGGTGTGCATTTTATATTGTTGTACTTTTCAATGAAAGGAAAACAAAAATTACAGTCCTTGACATTCAGAATCTCACCTTACACTAGGCCATATTATTCTCCTATTAGGCGTAAACCATCACATAGAATACTAACTGCAGACAAGATTACTCTAAGACCCTGATAAAACAAGACAAAATAAGGACTCTTCATAGACTCTTCTGTCTATGCACAGAAAAAAATACAAAGTCAGCATGCAACCCACAAAATATAAAATGTCTCCTCTCTTGGCCAGAATAATTGACTACTACTTATTAACCAATTGCAACTTTATGATCATTCTAACCTCCTCTCCCTATAAATAAGATTTATTGATATACCCAACATACTATTGACCCTGCTTTCTTACACTCTAATCTAGAACAAACCCTCACCACTTCAGACCATTCCCCAAATTACCCTGCCAAAGTCCAACCCTATAATGGGTTCCTTCTCATGCCCTTTTACTGGGGTGCTCCATGGTCTCCCATGGTGTATGTTCTCCTTCTCTGCAACAGGTAATAAACCCACCTTGTTCAGTTACAGATGTGCTTTCAGTGGTTAATTGTAAGCTATTTTAATTTTTTTTAATGAAAGTTTATTTCATGTAGATGCCTATAATCCTTTAATATACGTTATAAAACTTGAATAACTTGAGTGGATCTGCAAAGCTAATTAATGATTGATCCAGCAGCTCATCTAGTAGTTCAATGTTCTGTGCTAACTCACCTAGCTATTACTTGGCATTATGTTTAATCTCTTGAGAAGTCAAACAGCATCAACTATTTGATTTATATATTACTTATATGCTTAGATTTGGTAAATTTAGAAATGGTGATTGGTATAGTTTGAGTATTTGTCCCTGTGAAATCTCATGTTGAACTGTAATCCCCAGTGTTGGAGGTGGGACCTAATGGGAGGTGTGTGAGTCACGGGGGCAAATCCCTCATGGCTTGGTGCTATCCTTGCAATAGTGAGTGAGTACTTGTAAGGTCTGCTTTTTAGAGTGTGTGGCACCTTCCCCCAGCCCCTAGCTATTGCTTTCATCATGTGATGTGTCTACTCCTGCTTCATCTTCTGCCATGAGTAAAAGCTCCCTGGCCAGGCACAGTAGCTCATGCCTGTAATCACAGCACTTTGCGAGGCCAAGGCAGGCAGATCATGAGGTCAGGAGTTTGCGACCAGCCTGACCAACATGGTGGAACCCTGTATCTGCTAAAAATACAAAAATTAGCCAGGCATGGTGGTGTGTGCCTGTAGTCCCAGCTACTTAGGAAGCTAAGGCAGGAGAATCACTTGAACCCAGGAGGCAGAGGTTGCAGTGAGCTTGAGATCACACCACTGCACTCCAGCCTGGCGACAAAGTGAGACTTCATCTCAAAAAAAAAAAAAAAAAAAAAAAAAAAAAAAGTTCCCTGATGCCCTGATGCCTCCTTAGAAGCCAAGCAGATGCTGGCACCATGCTTGTATAGCCTGCAGAACCATGAGCCAGTTAAATCTCTTTTCTTTATAAATTACTCAGTCTCAGGTATTTCTTTATAGCAATGCAAGAACGGCATAACATAGGAAGTTGGTACCAGAAGAGGGGCATTACTATAAAAATACCTGAAAATGTGGAAGCGACTTTGGAACTGGGTAACAGGCAGAGGTTGGAAGAGTTTGGAGGGCTTAGAAGAAGACAGAAAGATAAGGAAGTTTGGAACTTCTTAGAGACTGGTTAAATGGTTGTGACCAAAATGGTGATAGTGATATGGACAGTGAAATCCAGGCTTATGAGGTCTCAGATAGAAATGAGGAACTTATTGGGAACTGGAGCAAAGGTTACTCTTACATCTTAGCAAAGAACTTGGCTATATTGTGTCCATGTCCTAGGGATCTGTGGAAGTTTGAACTTGAGAGCAATAACCTAGGGTATCTGGCAGAAGAAATTTCTAAGAAGCAAAGTATTTAAGATGTTCATGGCTGCTTCTAACAACGTAAGCTCACATGCAGAAGGAAAGAAATAACTTTAAGTTGAAAGTTATATTTAAAGGAAAAGCAGAGTATAAAAGTCTGGAAAATTTGCAGCCTAGCCATGTGGCAGAGAAAGAAAAAGCTTTTTCAGGAGAGGAATTCAAACACACTATGGAGCAACCACTTGTTAGAGAGATTTGCATGATTAAAAAGGAGCCAAATGCTAATAACTGAGATAATGGGGAAAAGGCCTTGAAGGCACTTCAGAGATTGCAGAGGCAGCCCCTCCCATCTCAGGGCCTGAGGTCTAGAAGGACTGAATAGTTTCCTGGACGAGGGCCAGGGCCAGGGCCAGGGCCAGGGCCCTGGTATACTGTACAGCCTTGGAACACTGCTTCCCATATCCTTGCCACTCTGGATCCAGCCTTGGTTCAAAGGACTCCAGATACAGTTCATGCTGCTGCTTCAGAGGGTGCCCGATATAAGCCTTGGCAGCTTCCATGTGTTAAGCCTGTGTGTACACAGAATGCAAGAGTGAAGGCTTGGCAGCCTCTGCCTAGATTTCAGAGGATGTATGGAAAAGCCTGGGTGTCTAGGCAGAAGCCTGCTGTGGGGCAAAGCCCTCACGGAGAACCTCTAATAGGACAGTGCAGAGGTGAAAGATGGGGTTGGAGCCTCCATACAAAGTCCTCACTGGGGCACTGCCTAGTGGAGCCATGGGAAGGGAGCCACTATTCCCTAGATCCCAGAATGATAGAGACACTGGCAGCTTGCACCCTGCACCTAGAAAAGTAGGCACTCAACAACCTGTGAGACTGGCTGTGGGGTCTGAATCCTGAAAAGCCACAGGGGCAGGGCTGCCTAAGGCATTGGGAGCCCATTTCTTCCACCAGTGTGCCTTGTATGTGGGACATGATATCAAAGGAGATTATTTTGGAGCTTTCAGATTTAATGACTGCCTTGCTGGGTTTCACACTTCATGGAAACTGAAGCCCCTTTCTTTTGGCCTATTTCTCCCTTTTGGAATGGGGATGTTTACTCAATGCCTGTACTCTCATTCTATCTTGGAAATAAATAACTTGGTTTTGATTTTACAGGCTTATAGGTAGAAGGAACTTGCCTTGTCTCAGATGAGATTTTGGCTTTGGACTTTTGAGTTAATGCTGGAATGAGTTAAGTCTTTGGGGGACGACTGGGAAGGCACGATTATATTTTGCAATGTGAGAAGGACATGTGATTTTGGGGGCCAGGGGTGGAATGATATAGTTTGAATATATGTCCCTGCCAAATCTCATGCTGAATTGTAATCCCTAATGTTGAAGGTGGAGCCAAATGGGAGGTATTTGGGTCATGGGGGCAGATCCCTTTTAGCCTGGTGCTATCCTTGCAATTATTAGTGAATATTCACGAGATCTAGGTAAGTAAGTGACACCTTTCTGACTGCTCCTGCTCCTGCTTTACCTTCTGCCATAAGTAAAAGCTCCCTGAGGCTTCCCCAGAAGCTGAGCAGATGCTGGAGCCATGCTTGTACAACCTGCAAAACTATTAGCAAATTAAACCTCTTTTATTTAAAAATTACCCAGTCTCAGGTATTCTTTATTGCAAACAAGAATGCCTTACTAGTAATGATCAAAAGCTACAAAATAAACACCATGCTTAGAAGACTTTGACCAAGAATATTACAATAGCCTCTATTATTAAGCAGTTACTATATGCCAGTATTATACTTAGTGCTTTACGTAATTTAGCTCATCTAAAACTCAGTACATTTTATTTACCTATGAGTAACAGAATGTTCAATTAAAAGTGGTTTAAATACTGAAGAAAATTTGCTGTATCACATAATTCCATGATATTACTGGCTCAGTGATGTCAAAAAGGATTCCTTTACTTACCATTTTTCTGCAGCTTATCCTCAGTGTGTTTGTGACATCTCATTTTAGATTGCAAGTTGGCTAGAGTAGTATCAGGTTTCACATGACCATATGTAATGAAAGTAGATTTCTAGCATCTTTTTTTATTAGAGAGGAAATGTTTCTCCTGATGATTTCTCCCTTCAGACCCCATTGACCAGGACTATGAAATGTTGTATTCAGGCCCTAACTGCAAGAGCAACTGGGATCATGAGAATCTGGAATTTTCAGCCACAGTAATTGGAGGTGAGCTCCATTGGCAAGGAGTAAGGAGGGCAGGAGGGGTAACTCTTAAGTAGGAAGCCAACAGCATCATGCATAGGTGCTACCATTGTCCTCATTTTACGAAAGAGAAAACTGAAGCTTAGAGAGGTTATGTAATTTACCAACAATTACTCAGCTAGAACATGTGGTATTAGAATCCAAATCTAGCTCTGTAGAATTCCAATGCCCAAACTCTTTAAGGACTTAGACTCCAAGTCAGATGGACCCAGGTTTATATCTCGACTATGCCTCTTTTCATTGATGACCTTGATTTTTTATTTGTAAAAATAAATTATTGTATTATCTGTTTCATTGGAATATGGTGATGATTAAATTCATAATGTATATGTAGATATAAAGTCCTGGCCCTGATATTACTGCTGTCATCATCATCAATCAGCAGGAGCAACATTATTACCCCACTCCACTGGATGAAATTTCTAGGTCATCGTTCAGAGTCCAGTTGTTTTTTCCCATCTTTCATAACACGCGGTATATGGAATTTACTTTGTTACTATGGCCATACTCTTACTTGGATTTTTTCACTCATATAGCTCCTTGAAGGCAGGAACGATGTCTTATTTATTTTTATATCTTCAGCCTCTTATACAATGAATGATGCATAGTATGTGCTCAATAAAATATTTTGCATGAAGCTGTAGGTGAGGGTAGGAATAGCAACATAGTGCAACAACTGGGAGCTATACATTCTATTCTCAATATTAGAGAAATCATCACATTCCAGAAAAACATTTGATTACAAATATATTACACAGGAAGGTCTATAATGACAGACTTAGTATTTAAACAGCTATGCATTTTCTTTTTTTTTTTTTTTAAGACAGAGTTTCCCTCTTGTCACCCAGGCTGGAGGGCAATGGCACGATCTTGGCTCACCGCAATCTCCGCCTCCTGGGTTCAAGCAATTCTCCTGCCTCAGCCTCCTGAGTAGCTGGGATTATAGGCATACACCAGCACGCCCAGCTAATTTTTATTGTCAGTAGAGACAAGGTTACTCCATGTTGCTCAGGCTGGTCTTGAACTCCCGACCTCATATGATCCTCCTGCCTCGGCCTCCCAAAGTGCTGGGATTACAGGCATGAGCCAGCGCACCTGGCCAACAGCTATATATTTAAAAAAAATTTTTTTTTTTAAATAAAGTAAGGTGTCAACTTGAATTTTCAGTTCAAAGTAGTTCATTGTCCAAGTCTCCAGAAAAATCCATGTGTATTAAAAACTGAAATAGTTTAAAAATTCGGGAATAACATTTTAAAATTCAGCAATAAAATACTTCTTGGAATAAGAGGAAAATGTCTTCTAGAAAACTTTCAAATAAAATCAAACTTAAAGGAAATGTGCATTTCTTAAATTTGATTTCAAGTTTTCAAGTTTCCTTGTGTCTGAGGGTAGGAAACATAACTCCTCAGCACAGGATTAATAGCAGCTGGCTTACAATACTCACCCTGAGAGCAAATACGTGCACTGTGGGAAGCAGATGCTGCTCTAGCTGAAACAGATATTTCAGTGGCAGTTAAAACAGGGCAGACATATTGATGTCCTCATCTGCTCATCATCCATATCACAATCATAGAATTAACTTTTCTTTTTGCTAATTTATAGGTGGTTAAAGATTTCTTTGATGGTAAAATTACAATGGATGATTTCTCTTTTCTGTTACTTTGTTTTACAACAAGTGTATAGTCATGTTACTGGCAAATAATAAAACTGTCCAATAATTTCTTTCCAACTATAAACACTTAATTTTACTATCGTGCTTCTTTAAAAAAATTCTACAAGTCACTATTTTAAAGTTATATATTTACATATCAGTTATTCATTAATGAATCTATAATTTCAATAAGAGTTTCTTTAGGAAGAGTAGCTGTATCATAAATAAAGTGAAGAAAACATCCAGCATTTGTAGGCTGCTCTGATTTGGGAAAATACTGTATTTTTAAACTACCAATATACCTCTTATGCCTGTCATTCAAACACAACTTTGTTATGCAGCTAACTTTTTAGAATTTCATTATTTGGATACAAAATAATACTGTTTCTTGTAGAAAGGTTGGAAAGTACAACAAAACAGAAGGAAAAAAAATAATTGCCCACAATCCAACTCTTGCAAATGGCTAATAGTAACATTTTAGTTTACTGCCTTCTTGTCTTTTTTCAAAGCATATGTAATATACACATTCAACTTTTTAAAATGAAGTCAAGTCATATTAAATATATTTTTGGTTTCTTGTACTTTTACTTAACATTATAGCTGGAATTTTTTTGTCAATAAATATTTATAAAAAAACTTTTGAATCACTGAAAGGCATTTCAAGATAAAGATTACTGTAATTTAACCAAATCTTCACCTGTGGGCATTTACATCATTTCTAATTTTTGTTATTATGTTAAAAATAATATAAGCACGTGTATACAATGCTTTCTTCATATCTCTAATTTTCTGGCTTTGGAAGGGAATTATTTAAATATATATTTTTAAGGTTCTTAATATTTTTAAATTAAAAATGTTTACTATTAACTTTAGAGACATAGCCACAATACAGTGTCAAAATGTTTTGCTCAAGTCATAAAGTAAAAACTATTGGTGCACTAGTGCAAGGCCTGCTTTAAACACTTGGCACACATAACATATACAAAAGCTTGGCATTTTTGTTAAAAGCACCCAGAGATGGCACATCTGTGTTGCCCTTTGGCATAAGATGTCCCTAGATAGAAAGACACAGCAACATAAAGATATAAAATCTCTTTAAGCTAAGCTATAGATGGAATGCAGCCCTAATAAAAGGATTTTTATCGCGATATAAGCATATTTATATTAATATATTAAAATTAATATTTCACATTCATATGCAAAAGTAAGCAAGCATAGAAGTAGAAAATTTTGAAACTGAAGAACAATAAGGGTAAATAAGCTTTCTCAGATACTAAAGCATATTATAAAGCTTAGGAAAAAACTCAGATAAAAGAAAAACTGATAAATTCTGCTACTTACAAATAAAAAATATCTCCATGGGGAAAAAAACTAACATAAGCAACATTTAAACCTGCACTATGAAAAATATCTGCAAATCACAGACAAGGGCTAATTTATCCAACATATAAAGAGATCCTATTCTTAGGAGCACCTATTCATATAATAGTTATGTAAAGACCAATAATCTAAAAGAAACTTAGGCAAAGGGTATATACAGATATTTCACAGAAAAGGGAATACCAGTGGCTCTTGAACATATGAAAAGATGTTCAACTTCGCGTCTCAAAAAATGCCGTTTAAAACTCTGGTGAGACACTGTTTTTTACCTTTAGATTGGCAAAGTTTGGTGACACACTCTTCTAAGGCTCTGGGAAAACAGGCACTTTCATATAATGCTGCTGGGAATGTAAACTGATGCAACTTTTGTGGAGTATCTATAAAAATTTCATATACACATGTTCTTAACCCGGCACATTCACTTCTAGGCTTTTATCTTACTGATATATTCATTTATACATGTGCAAAATTTCACACATACAAGGTTGCTTGTTACAGGGGCACTGTAGTATCAAAAGACTGGAAACAATATAAAGAGCCATCCATCACTGGGTACTGGTTAAAATAAGTTATGATACATTGAAACAACTGAGTACCAGGCAGTCAATAAGAAGAACGAAATGAAGAAGCTCTTCATGCATTGGTATGGGATGATCTCTGAGATAGATGGGGATGGGTAGATTTGTATATATGTACATATGTTATTGATTGTATATGCATAAGGCATCTTGGCAGAACTCAAAAGGAGCTGGTAATGGTAAATGGCTTTGAGAATGGAAACAGGGTTGCTGCATTGTACTCTTTGAATTTTAAGGCATTTGAATATATTAACTATTTTTAAAAATTAAATAGAATTAAATTAAATGTTTTAAGTTGGATAGACGCTTACAACCACAAGAAATAGCTTGGGTCCTAATGGGGCAGTCCAAAGAAGAATAAAAGAAATATCTCAGCAAAAGGCTAATAAAATAACCAGGACCTATTGTTCCCCTAAGTCCTCAGTTGTTAGGTAGTCTGAATTCTCTACTTTCCATGCCAACCATGTAGCAGGGCACTAACCAGTGCCAGAATTTCCTTGGCAGTGAAAATCAGGCCTAGAGCTGTTCTCACCTCCCTCTTCTTGTTGCTAGCAACAGAGTAGCTACTACAGCACACACACAGAACTGACCAGTGAATGAATGGCTGGGAGCCTTCCAGTTCTGGGCAAACATAAAACTCAGGGAAACAAAGAAAGTATTGGAGTCGCTGGGTCAGTGATTACAGATCCTTATGTCACCCCCTTTAGAACACCAGCCCTGAGTTTTCTCTCAGCTGTGTACCAGTGACTGGATGCCTGACTGCATCAGCCACTGCGGCGAGAAGGAGGCAATTAGACGAAGCCCACTATAAGATGGAGCTCATCCTTACAGAGATCTTTTCTTTATGTATTTTTTAAGTTAAAAGCAATAAATGTATTCTTAAGGGGTAGATGGATTGTTCTTTGGCTTTAGGCAAATGTATTAGAGGAAAGTAACACATATGGTCTGGAAGGGGAAAAACAGGGCAACTATCAAGATCTGGATCTAATTGCTTAACTAGTCTCTCAGCAGTCAGCCTTGAATAATAGGCAAGGTCAAGATGAAAGCAACTTCTAAGAATGCCTTACTCCTGTCCTAAGTACTTTATCTCTATTAACTCACTTACTTTCCAGAACAACTCTGAGGTAGTCATTTCTATGATTTCCACTTTACAAATCGAAAGCATAGAAAGATTAACTAAATTTGACCAAAGTTACCCAACAAATAAATGGTACAACTAAAATTGAACCCAAATAATGGTGCTGCACAGGCTGTACTCTCATCAAAACATATAGCATTCAATATCACAGTAGTTTTACATAAAATCTAAGCATGAAACATATTTTTTGCTAGATCTATTCCACTCTGAAACTCACAAATCACAGTGTATGTAAATGTCTGCATTCATTTCCTTTTGTTAATGTTTCCTATATTGCTGAACATCTTTGTTCTGAAACACAGAAAAGATGCACATGATTTTATGCATCCAGGAGCTAAGCAACACATTTTTCCTGAAATAAACACTAGTCCCACTTATTATGTCCCCCACTTTTCTTCCTCCCTCTAAATCAAAGCAGTGTTTCATTTAACATATGCATCATCTAGTATGAGCAAATACAGTACACAAAGCAAAACAAAACAAGAGTACTTGGCGACCCTCTAAATTATCATGCCAAACATAGTGGACTTCTTGTTCAGAGCTAAATGACACTGACATCCTCCTCTCACCCTAGACATAGACAGGGTGTACTAAGAGAGCATCATTTCCATTTCCAAAGGTCATGGAGTTTGTGACAGAATAGTGCTTAGTGATGCTTGTTCAAAAGCTGAAGTGAAGAAAGTACAACAAAAGGAGGGAAGCATTTTAGAACTAGCAGAGACCTTAGTTCTTAGAGCTCAGAAAAAAATCATACAGCTAGAAAAATGTTAGAAATCAGCTACTGCAATACTTTGAATCTTCTGGAGGAAAGTGAAGATTAGAAAAGTTAGTTCCACAGCAGCACAGTGGAATTAGGACACATAGTTCCTGAGACTCTCTGTCATGAGTTGTGCATACTAGGCAAAGAAGACGAATTATGGCAACCTCACCATGTTGCTTCTTTCTCACTTAGAAATTGCTATGGCTTTCTCTTTGTACTACTGACCTCTCCTAATTTCTCCACCATGAGAAAAGCAGACAGGTACATTGAGAAGCACCATTATGAAGCCTAAGACCCAGCAGGCTTTGGAGCCAGGCCACTGGATATTTCAATGACTCCATCATCTATCAGCCTGTGTCTTGGGTGTATTACATTTCCAGTGTCTGTTTCTTGGCCCAATATTGGACACTGTACGACTAACCTTGTAGGAATCTTGGGAACACTGGAGATAATGTAAGTTAAGTGCCAAATACAGTAGATGATAAAAAATGAAACATATTATTACAAGCATATATTTCTCTACCCATTGACAGTCTTCATCTTTTTTTAATTCCTCAAATCATTGCATGTGCAGGAAATGCCTACAGCACTTAGCATGACTACAAGTGTATGCTAATTTAAAAAATAATTATGAACTTTTTCAAACATATAGGAGAGCATGGAAAATAATATACCATCACCAAAGTAAGTATCCATTAAAGATATGGAGCTGTCTTGTATGTTTTAAAACTTTATACAAATGTTATCAAATTGTCCATATTATTCTATAATTCACTTCTCCCCAGCATTACATCTTAGAAATTTACTCATATTCTTACATGCAGCTTTCTTAGTTATTTTCAATGCCCTATAGTATTGATGTCATGAACCTGCCATAATGTATTCCTGCATCCTTCTACTGATGGACATTTAGATTGTTTCCTGTTATTCACCTATTACAAAGAATGCTGCATAGGCATCCTTCTCACTCATGCTCCTTTGGGTATGGGTGAGGGAGTTTCTTTGGGATACAAATCCAGAGGTAGAATTCCTAGATTTATAAGATATGCCTATATTCAACATTACTAGTCATTGCTAAATCGTGTTTCCAAATCACTGTAGCATTTTGTTGCCACCTTTGCTTTAGAGTATTTTTTTAGGTTCTTTATTGAGATATATGTTACATACCGTAAAATTTACCCATTTCAAGTATACAACTCAATCGTTTTTAGTATATGTGCAGAGTTGTGCAACCAGCACTACAATCTAATTTTAGAACATTTTAATGTGATAGCGTTATTTATAAATAGACATAAAACATATAGAAATCTGTGAAGCTTGTTATGTGTCGTGTCCAGTATATACATGAAAAACCTCTGGAAGGAGCTAGTTTGTAGAGGTCCCCACAAATAATAGAGAAAAACAATGTTCTTGTTTTAAACCTGTAGTTTGAGTAGGTAGCTGGAACATTTCTAATTAGATTTGGAAACTGCTTAAAGGCAGGTTCCTGTTATTTGCTAATAAAAGCATTTCTAATTATTCACCTCAGAGTAAAAATGACTCAGAATTCACTCTATCTGAAGAGAAATAGAAGTGGGTTAAACCAACTAAAGAAGTGATTTCCCCAGAACAGTTCTTGCTCACGCCAGAAAGGAAGGGAGCTGTGAAGGAGTATAGATGTTGGAGTAAACAGTTGTGAGAGGAGGTTCATTGGCAAAGGAGAAGAGAGAGCAACTGTCATTCTTTTTTTCCACAAGGTAATTCGTTGAGCTTTTTTTTTTTTTTTTTTTTGTGAGCTGTATTGCCCACGCTGGAGTACAATGCAGTGGCCTCATCTCGGCTCACTGCAACCTCTGCCACCCGGGTTCAAGCAATTCTCCTGCCTTAGCCTCCTGAGTAGCTGGGATTACAAGCACCTGCCACCGCACCTAATTTTTGTATTTTTAGTAGAGACGGGGTTTCACCATCTTGGCCAGGCTGGTCTTGAACTACTGACCTCGTGATTCACCCACCTCGGCCTCCCAAAGGGCTGGGATTACAGGCATGAGCCACTGCACCCGGCCTCGTTGAGCTTGTAATCAAATAATTTTCATGCTCTCAGTTATTAATTAATGGCACTTTCAAGTACTCCTTACCTCAATCCAAACTTAATATGTTAATTGACAAGAGGATTGCCACATATGACACATACATACATATATATGAAAGTTCTCCTTATCCAGCCGTTAAGTGTTCAAAATCTAATACATTTTTCTACTTGGAATCTCATAAGAAACATCAGGTCCATGGACACCACCACCAGTTCTCTTGTCCATTCTTCCTAGTCATTGGCTTAAGCACATCAACTTCCAGATGCTGTGGTTTCATTTCATCAAGTGCCTGACAACTTTCTGAAATTTCCTCCTTGGCCTTCAGACCATCCATAGGTATGGAGGGTACAGTCGCTTTCTGTGACAGTTCAGCAGGTGACCTAAGACCAGGCGGTGTAAGACTGAGAAGAGGAGGAAAGTCACAGAGGCAGCGCAGATTGCTCAGGGCAAACACACAGAATCCCACCTTACCAGCAATGCAGCCATGGCAACAGCTTCTCACTAGCCCTGGGACCAGCCCCAGCACACTCATGTATCAATGGACTTTCTCTACAGTTGGGAATAGCCTGACTCCACAGCATGACATGTGGTTTCTTTACCTGCACTGAGGTTTTTACCTGCAAAATGTACAGATAAGGGACCCAAGATCCTTTGGCTGCACTGAAATAATTCTCCTGAATTAGATACTAATATTGAGCCACTCTATACCCTTTGGACACTTGGGCCTCAACTCAGATTTCCTTTGCAACAAGACTGTGAAAACCACTTTGATCTCTCTCTTGTAGGGTCCTTTGCTGGGCAGACAGATAACTCAGTGAAATCTAGTCTATGTATTTGTTCCTGGAGAGGAAGTGATTAAGCTTTTCAGGCTGGAACAACATCCATCATCAGGAACTAGGATTGAGCCTTAGGAATGAGCTGTTGCAAATGAGAGGGCCCAGGGAAGTTATTTCTGTGACTAGTGGTGTTATCTTCTATGCTGTGAGGTGGTTTTGCCAACCAATGCATTAGGATCTGCAAAATTGAAGGATGAGGGACTGAAGTGGAAAATATCACTGACTTGTGCTGGAAAGGGTTAACCCCAGCAAACAGCCTGTTGAATTCAAGGCAGAACTTAAGAAAGAAAGGAGCAGAGCAGACTAGTGATACTCTTACTCCCTTCTCCACCCAACCCAAGGGGAACAGTGTAACTAAACTTATGCAGACTATTCCCAAATAAGGCAAAATTATCTGGGAGTTGCTAAGCCCCAGAAAAGAGCTACATTAAATGGATTACACCCCCTGCCCTCCAAAATTAAATGAATACAAAGCTGATCCAGCATTTTTTAGTGTAAGGAGCCACAAAACTACACTGAAGGCATCCAGGTCTGAGCCATTCTTCCTCCTAACTGGCTTCAAAGCTGGCACTCCTAGACTCCATTTTCCTACTTTTCTTTTCTTTTCTTTTTTTTTTTTTTTTTTTTTTTTTTGAGACGGAGTCTTGCCCTGTCGCCCAGGCTGGAGTGCAGTGGCGGGATCTCGGCTCACTGCAAGCTCCGCCTCCCGAGTTCACACCATTCTCCTGCCTCAGCCTCCCGAGTAGCTGGGACTACAGGCGCCCGCCACCTCGCCCGGCTAGTTTTTTGTATTTTTTTAGTAGAGACGGGGTTTCACCGTGTTAGCCAGGATGGTCTCGATCTCCTGACCTCGTGATCCGCCCGTCTCAGCCTCCCAAAGTGCTGGGATTACAGGCTTGAGCCACCGCGCCCGGCCCATTTTCCTACTTTTCTAGTTTATGGCCCAACTTTACTTACTTGTTAGAATCATGGCACTGTGCTCTTGCATCCTTCATGCCAACAGCTTCCTCTGCACTCATTCTCATCATTAACAGTTCACACATCTCTTGCTGATCAAGGGGGCTCCTCTTTTTTTCAGTGGCCAACTAGGGGCTGTACTGCACATGGGAACAAGACCTTGCATCTTCCTTTGTCTTTGTCTAAAATCTGTTCCCTAAAAGTTGCGAGGTTTCCAAGGATAGGATTGTGGGTATGTAAAAAGGCATATGTCTCCTCCCCGCCAACCCGTGTTGCAGATTGAATGTGTGTAGGCGATAAAAAATAGGTCTAGTAGCATAGATATGGTAGCTATATGTGAGGCACTAGCTCATTAAATCCTCAAAATAACCTTTCAGGGAGGTATTTATGATCTTTATTTTTAGATGAGGACATTAAGACTCAAAAAAGTTAGATGTCTTGCTTAAGAACATCAATTATAGAGGAAAGAGGTGGAATTCAAATCCAGGTAGTCATTCCTTTTTAGAACTCAGTAATATTTCAGTATATGACTGGGTTTTTAATGACTTAGAAATGGTGTTGGAAGATGTTGGGAGACAGGGAGGCTAGGAGGTATCCACTCAGGGTAGAGGTAGGGAGAATTTTGAAATAATGGAACCAGCTGGGAGTCAGAGGGCTCTTTATTATTATTGGGTATCAACAATTTTCAATAATGCAGTGAATTTTTTTTTCCACATGGTTGGACCACTTCTATCATCTTATTAGGCTGGACCCTGTCATGTCTGTATACGGTGTCGGACACTGGAGCAGTCAGGCTACACCTTGGAAGGGAGCTCAACTGAAACACTGAGAATGGCAGAGCAAAAAGATGGAAAGAACCTGGGATTGTTTTTTCACCTTTTCTTTTTTTTTTTTTTAATTACAAGTTGAGCATTTCTAATTAGAAAATCCAAAATCCAAAACACTTCTGGCCCCAAGCACTTTGGATAAGGGATACTCAATTTGTACGTGGTAAAATATATATAACGGCCGGGCGCAGTGGCTCAAGCTTGTAATCCCAGCACTTTGGGAGGCTGAGGCGGGCGGATCACGAGGTCAGGAGATTGAGACCATCCTGGCTAACCCGGTGAAACCCTGTCTCTACTAAAAAATACAAAAAAAAAAAAAAAAAAAAAAAAACTAGCCAGGAGAGGTGGTGGGCGCCTGTAGTCCCAGCTGCTCGGGAGGCTGAGGCAGGAGAATGGCATGAACCTGGGAGGCGGAGCTTGCAGTGAGCTGAGATCCGGCCACTGCACTCCAGCCTGGGCGACAGAGCGAGACTCTGTCTCAAAAAGAAATATATATATATATATATATATATATATATATATATATATATATATAAACATAAAATCTATTTTAGCCATATTTAAGTGTACAATTCAGTGGTATTAAGTACGTTTCGCAATGTTGTGTATCATCACCATTACCCATCACCACCCCCAAAGAAACTCTTGTACCCATTAAACAATTGCTCCCTATTCCTCCCTCCTCCCAGCCCCTAGTAACCTCTATTCTTTCTGTCTCTGTGAATCTACCTCATATAAGTGGAATCATATAATATTTGTCCTTTTGTACCTGGCTTATTTTACTTAGCATAATGTTTTCAAGGTTCACCCATGTTATAACATGTATCAGAATTTCATTCCTTTTTAGAACTCAGTAATATTTCAGTATATGACTGGGTTTTTAATGACATCTTTGAGCCCCTGTACCTTGGCGAACCTCTTGTTAAGTCAGATAATATTTTTTTCTTACGGTTTAGGCCATGTGGCATGGGGTTTTCCTAAATGATGCATAAGACTCAACTCGGGTTCTTCCCTGTAAAGCTCCAGGGTGGGCCATAAGGCCCCAAAAGTACTCAAAATGAAAGCTCCTCAGCATGGTGCAAAATTTCCCAGATTTCCTGATATGTGTATGCACTTAGATATGTGTGTGTGCACATGCACATATGTACACAACACACAAACACATGACTAAGCCCACCTCTTTACCTGTTTTCATCCTCAGTTTAGCTATTTTGTTACAATTGATAATTTCAACATATATAATAATTCAGTACTTAACATTTTTCTTCATCATAAAAAAATATGGAACTCCAAATTGGGTTAGACATTGTGTCTGGTGCTCTATGAAGTACAAATCGATGCTTCATTTCAAAACACTCTTCCACAATCTTCATTGGAGTTGAAAATAAACAAGTTTAGTCAAAAGTAAAGAATAAAAACATTTATTTTAAAAATACCATTTAGCATCAATTGCCCCAAGTTTGGCAGACATGAAGAGTGGGCAGTTCATGTTTTATTAGTATATAAAATTGGCTTTACAGGAAGCATTATGGCAAAAAAATGAACACTTATTATGAAAACTGAAAAAGAGAAGTGAGTAGTCAGCTACTATCAGAATGCTAAGGCTAAGAAAATGTTGCCATGCAATGAAAACAATCTCCTCCTCTAGTAAGTACTAACAGAATAAGAGGCTTGACTTACTTGCATGCTCCCCATAGAATGCTTTGGTTCATGGCTACGAAGAGGTAACTGCAAAAAGATGTGTGCAGATCCCAGTACTGGTAGGGGATATACAAGTGGGGATAAGAAGAAAGAAATTAAGCAAAATGTCTTTACTCAAGGATCTCTATAAACATTTATTTTTAAGAAAACCTGAGTAAGCATGTATATTTTTTTCTGTGACTTTAAAAGTGTAATGACAGCATTAAAAATCAATTATGCTGTCAATATACAAAAAAGATATTTTCATTATAAGCATATATAAAGCCTTCTGCAACTATTATATATCACTTTGTCAAATCCGAACTTTTTTGCTTGTTCCCTTTTGTGGTTCCTAGTTTTTCACATCCTCATAGAGGACAAAGGCCTTTAGAGATCCATCAATTCAACCCTTTCATTTCACATATAAAGGAGGGTAAATAGTTTGCCCACAGTTACATTCATCTTCAGCGGCAGAGATTGGACTAGAACCAGGTCTCATGATCCTGAAGAGTGCTTTTCTCATTACATGACATGATCCATTCTCCACCCCATCCCTGATCGCAAGTGGATGATGCTCCCTCAATCTCAGATGGGCAGAAGGGCTGTGGTGAACAGAAACAATCCTGTTTGGGGCCTCTCTGGCTTGTTAGAAGCATGGGGCTCTAGAACAGGAGGTAATAAGATACATCTCCTTCTATCCAAAGTCTTTACAAATAACCCATTACACACACACATGCACACAGTTAGGCTACTTTGAAGACCTAAATGAGAAATACTTCCTGAGAAGAGGATTGTGTGTGAGGGTAACTTCTTTAAAGCTTCCATAAGAGAGGTTATTGATTTTAAAAGTGAGTATCTGGCCACTCACACAGTTATACGCCTTTTAGAAGCTCTGCAAAGAAAGCCGTAATTATAGATGATGACTAATATGAAGAGCTTTAAGCCCCAGGGGACGTCTGAACACCACTCCATGAAGTCCCTGACTACCACACTATCAAATGGGCTGTGAAATCGGTGGTAGGAAATACCTCTGAATATGCAGATTTCAGCAGAAAACACATTTGACTGGGTTCTTTTAAAAAGTTCCACCATTCTCACATCTATTTCTGATTTTATATGCATCAACACTCAATATGCTAAATGTTCTATTCTGGCAATTCATATTTCTAGGTGATAGTACCCGAAAGCTTATTGCAACATCCCTGAGAGGCGTCTCAGGAGGAGGTGTGATCAGATCTCCTGGGGCCATTTTTTTTCTGTATCCTTTGAGATCAAAATACAGAGAATAAAAGTGTTGTCACATTTTAAAAAATGTCTGTCATACAAGTTTTTGTTCAATGTTCAGTACGAGGAATACGGATTGAGAATTCCTTTTTCATATCCATGAACTAGGAAAATTGTGAAAGAAAAGCCCTTGCAACTGATAATGTCAAGTTTACCGAAACATAAAAAAGTACCACAATTTTATAGATTGTCCTGGAGAAATTTATCTTTCTTGTGCTCCATGGGTTTCTTTAAGGCTAAGACTCTCTTCTATTTAAACATTTCCTAGAAACTGCTTTGTCAAGTGAAGATTAATCATTTGGTTTACAAAACAGGAGTCAGCCACATGTTATATGTTTCATCTCAGGCAATAAATTGTCTTTGTACCATATTTCTTGTCTCTTTCCATATAGTCTGTTGTGTCTTATACACAGACTCCTGAAAAATTCTTTCTACTTGTGTAGGAAAGCCACGACTTTCTTCCTCTAAGGCATTGATGGTTTGGAGGGCAAAGGGAGTCCTCTCTCGGGGAAGGGGGTTGTTCAGGGGCCGCATGGGTATAACAGAGTTGTATTTATGCTGCCTGTTAACAGAGTTCATTAGGGACGTATAGAACTGGAAATTACACCAGGTATCTCTTAAAAAGTTTTCAGTCAGTAATAAGATTGTCCATGCAGACCCATTTACGGCATCATCTAAATTCTGTAAATGCTGTCTGCCACATGGCATCTCAGCAAAGATTATTCCGGGTTTGATACCAAAGTCATCTTGTAGCAGATTCTGGACTCTGAGGGCTTCATCCGTGTCATCTTCTGCATGCAATATCACAAATTTGAGGAACACCTCTTCTTCAGCTTCTTCTTCAAGCATCTCTTCCACACTTTGAGCTCCCTCCTGCTTTCCTGTTGACCCCTCTGTTATATTGCTGTGCTCAGCAACATTACACAAGGATAGATCTTCAGACTTCTTGGAATCTGACTCATGATATCCTGGACTTGTATCCACACTGTGCCTTTTACCCCAAGAGAGAGAAAGAGGGCAAGAATCTATTTTAGACTTCCCGATACCCATTATAAATATCCAAGGCAGAAGAGGAAAACTTTATGTATTTCTCAGCATTTCTTTTCAATCTAAAAGAAGTAACAAAACAGAAGAATATTATAAATTTAATCAAAACATTTAAAATGGAAAGTTTCATTTAACCTGAAAAGCTCAAAAAGATTATAATAGACAGATCCAACTACATAAATGACAAACAGATAATTGGGAAGCTAAACTACTAGCCTTTTGTAAACTTCACAAGGGCTCTCAGAGGTAGCTGAAGGGTATGTTAAATAAAGGGTCCAATTTAATAGGAGACATTTGGAAAATGTAAATGGCGTTACATTAGCACTACAAACCTCCAGATTGAAATAAATTACGCTGGTATTTTCGTGAGAGGTACCACTCTATCTTTTTACACAGTTTAAATCTAATTTCTCCATTATCAAATTACCATGCAGACTAGAAACACGAAAATCTAAAGAAACTGAATATTCAAATATTAAGCATAAATATATTTCGTATCAAGCACCAACAAAATAGAACACAAATATCCTAACAATGACTGGCAGCATCTCTACTGACTTAACATAAATGGAAAATCCGAAATGTCAAGTGAAATGATGTCCAGGATTCACTGGTTCAGAGCTTTTTTTTGTTTGTCAGGAGTCAGGCATTGTGGTGATGGTGAATCTAATGGAGAATAAATTATAATAAGAGTGTGTGAAAAGTAAGAAATATCTTTTTCCAATAAATTCTGTAGCTACTGAAAAAAATATATTTATTCACCTAGGGAAAAATTAACATCTCAGTTTGGAAGTGAACTCTAGAAACAAAGACTTGAGACTTTCTCCAGTGAAATCAACAAAGAATGATTATAGTCTAGACTTTTTTTTGTTGTTGTTGTTGTTGTTATTTATTTATTTATTTATTTTGAGACAAGGTCTGGCTCTGTTGCCCAGGATGGAGTGCAGTGGTGTGATCTCAACTCATTGCACTGCAACCTCTGCCTCTCAGGCTCAAGCCGTACTCCCATCTCGGCTTCTGGAGTAGCTGCGACTACAGGTACACACCACCACACCTGGCTAATTTTGTTTTTTTGGAGGAGATGGGGTTTCATATGTTGCCCAGGTTGGTCTTGAACTTCTGGGCTCAAGCAATCCTTCCACCTCAGCCTCTCAAAGCTCTGGGATTACAGGTATGAGCTACTGCGCCTGGCCTAGACTCATTCTTTTATTTAAAAAAATTCTAAATTCAGAGTGGAAGAACCACATCAACTGTGAAAGAAAAGTACACCATGTGAATCTAATTTAAATAACTCTTCAGAAAACGTTGGCAATATTCCTAATAAAACCCCCTAAACAGGCAGTTTCAAGGGGAATTCTTTTATCAAAAGACAACAATTAGAATATATAAATACAGGTTTCATATTTTCAAATATGAGCCACAGGCTATATTCCAGAGCATTTTTATTTATTCTTTATGGGCAAAGGCCAGACCTCAAGAAGAAATTATAACATTCATAACAACATAAGTAACATGGCTACATATGCCTAAATAATTCAGGTTTAGAAGAAACTGTTCAACAAAAGTGGTGAAAACTGTCATGGGAACCAAAACCAAGGAAAAAAACATAGAGAATTTCATTCTAATGTATATGAGTAAAAATGTTTGCAGCTGCCTCTGACTAGTGAGGAAACTGCTGACCACTCCCTGTCATTCACTCTGTCTGTACTTTAGGTTCTCGCTCCATGGTACATTGTGCTAGTTACCAAGAGGTATTCTAAGGCATAATAACTCTAAAATGTGACATACATACATCCAAAATAATAAAACCAAATTAATTTGGACTCTCTTCACTGATTAGGATTCACTGCTGACTTTTGTTCCTGCATTATAAAAATTTTTGCTATGCAAAGTTGCAGAAAGAAGTTTCCCCTGAATGAGAAAACAATTGTTAAACCATCCAGAGGCATCTATTTTCTGTCAATTAAAATGATCTACACTTATCATTGAATTCAACACCATTATCTTAGTCACTAGCTGGTACAGACAAGTGCTTTGAAGGAATATAACAGTCATTTATAAAGAATATGAAAAGCTTCTAGGGTAAGATAGTGTGTCAAGGCAGATCACAAAATCTTTTAAAATAAAAACAAAGAATTACAACTTCGACTTATTTTTCTTAAATGCCAGTTAGCAAAAAAAGAGCAAAAGACTTCAGAAATCTATGATGCATTGTTCCAACTTCCAAGCAGTGTCACCCACCTAATCACACCGAGAGAAAAAAGCTAGTGGCAATGTCTATAAAACTTCACTATAACCTTCTAATCTGGAGGGAGGAAGTAAGGAGACTGCCAAGGGAACAAGCTGTGGAAAGCTGTACTGTTCATAACATCACTGTGACTCAGACATGGAGAGATGGTCAGGATTCATTACTGCAGTGTGGTTCCCAGGGCTGGGAGGAAGTGAGAGGACATGACTGTGCTTCACTGTGGGCTGATTAACTTCATCAATAAAAAGGGCTCTATTGGAACAAAGGAAAGGCATGGCATGCTGAAGGAAACCTGAAGTTGGCCAAAGGAATCCTGGAAAGCCTCCTTTAAAGTCCTCCTCCATCAGAACAATGAACACCAGGCTTAAAAAATTGAGGTTTCACCTCCTTGCTTCAGCTAAATGGAAGGAGAGTGAGGGTGCCACTTGGGAGATGCATGTGAGACCACTGTTCATAAAAATTAAAATGTGTATGTATATACATTTTCATTTACTTTTTTTTTAAAAAAAGGTGGTGGTGTGTCTCCATCCATTCTGTTACTTATCCCCATGGTTTCCTGCTAGTGACCACTTTTATCAGTTTCTCCTGCATCTTTCCACTGTTTCTCTATGAACATATATTCTTATTTTTCTTTCCTTTTTTCAAAAATGTCCCAAAATTCAAAATAAGAATATTTTGAAAGAATATTCTTGTTATTCTTTTCAAAAAAAGTATCATTATTCATACATATACATGGCATATAAATGCCAAACAGCAGTGGATAGATAAACATTAGTATACATTGCTTTTTCCCTTTATATCTGCAGGGCTTTCCATAACAGCGCATAGAGAACTTCCTCTTATTTCCAACTACATAATCATGCAGCATGTGGCTATCCCATAATCATTCCCTGTTCTTGGATATATGAGTTGTTTCCAGTCTACTTCTAGGATAAACTATGCTGCAATGGATAATTCTGTACAAAAAGCATTTCATATGTGCGCAAGTTTGTCTATAGAACAATTCCCCCAATGGGATTTCCATTTGGAACAGTGATTCATTTGGTCAAATTGCTCTCCATAGGGCTAAGCTTTTTTTTTAAAAAAAAAAAAAACAACTTATAACTTGATAGAATGACACCCCAACTCTATCCCTTGCCCCAGAAAAGACATAAGACAAAAACTACCAATTACTATTCACCAAAGCCCAACAGAGTGAATCATATCCATCCCCTCAAGAAACAGAAATGTGAAGAAACATAATCAATCCAAATGGTGCCCTTAAACTGAAGTTCTGAAGGGAAGATCTTATCTAAGAAGGAAGGAGAGTCCAGAATGTATCCACTTTACATCTATGCAAAAGAGGACCCCAGTAGAATTCTCTATATTAAACAGAAGAGGAATGAAAGAAAAAAAAAAACATGGCAAATATGCTATGGTAAATATGTAAAATATTACAGGAAATATAAAAGAATATAAAGAAGAATCATAGCATACAAAAACAGATTTAAAATTCCATTTCATGAAGACTATGCACTCTGGAATCAGACTGCCTGAGTGTAAATCCCCTTCCTGCTATAAAATAACTGTGATTTTGTATAAATTAATCAATATAGTTTTGCTTTGATTTCATTATCTGTAAAATAATTATAGTCCCTATCCTTAGGGGTTTATGAAGATCAAAATGGCTTAGAATGGTGCTGGGCACATAGTAAGTACTCAATAAATGTTAGCGGCCATTATTGCTATTAAATACGTAACAAAGAAGCTAAAAAATTTATACAACAAATGTTTACATTTTAGGATGGTGCTACTCAAAGTGTAGTCCATGAACAAGATGCCAGTCTCTGAACTGTTTCTTACCAATGAAGACATAAGCAGATTGTGCCAGGATGTAAATCAACTACATCACTAATTATGCTGTTTAGTTCAGCTGACATTTTTTTTCCTAGCAAGACACTCTCAAAGCAGGAAGCAGCATGGTTTACATTCTGGTGCATGCGTCTTAGATTATCATGGACAAGCACTTTGAGTACCCTTGCTCTCGGAGGTACTAAAAAGAATATGTAATCAATGAAACAAAAATAGCAAAGATGAGATAAATTAACAGAATTAGATAAAAAAGGGAGGCTAGAGACAAATCAAGGATCCAAACACTATTAGGAAAAAATAGAAACTGCAAAGGGGTGCCGTGGGGCTGGAGGGAGCCAAGGGTAGCCGAGAAGGAGTTAAGCAAGGGGAGAAGCCAGGGGAGGATTTTGAGCAGAGGGGTGACATGATCTGACTAGTTTTCATAAGATCACTTTGGTTGCTACATTGCGAATAGAAGGCAGGAAGGGAAGGGTGGAAGCAGGAACACTCGTTAGCAGTCTGTTGCAGAAACCCAATAGTAACATGATGATGACTTGAACCCGGATGGCAGTAGCAAAAGTTGTGAGAAGTGGCTAAATTTGGGGCATATTTTGAAAGTAGAACTGAGAAGATTTGCTGATGATGTTGACTAGGCATTGAATATACAGTCTGTAGTGTAGGAGAAAGGTCCAACGGGGAGATGCATATTTGACCTTTATCTTTGTATAGATAGTATTTGAAAAAGACAATCTAAGATCATGAAAGACTACACAGGATTTTAAGGAGGTGAGTACAGATAGAAAAAGAAAGGCTGAGCCCTATGGCACACCAACATTATGAAGGTGGAGTTATTGTGGTCATTATTATTAAGATTACTATTCCTGCAGTGATTTTTTATTTGTATCATGTTACAAATGATTTTTGGATAGCTGATGATCTGTCTTTATTTTAGATTTATGGCAATTTGTTAGTCACTTCTACCCATTACTGCTATGACAACATGCAATTCATAAACCATTAATAAAACCATTAATAAAAGTAGAGTGTTGGGAAAAAAACAGACAAACAAACTAGAACAGAATGAACCAGCAAAGGAGGCAGAAAAGAACTAGTCAGGAAGGTTGATGGGTTGATGGAAAACCAGAAGAGAGGGTACCCCAGCTGCTAAGGAAAGAAAACAATTCAAGAGAAAGACAGTACTTAATTGACTTCAAATGCTTATGATGGTCAAGTATGGTGACCGATGAATGTAGCAATATTAAAATTGTAACATATTTAAAGTAATTGCACCTGGTACTGAATCCTTCAGCCTTGGGGAGCCTTTTTCTTCCATATCTGAACAGCACCATCTTGTGGCAAATATTTGTAAAATCAAGATTCCTGTGTTCAATTAATAAGTTTTGTTAATGTTTTATTGTTATTAATAAATATTTTGTTGGAAACTCACTCTGCAGCCAAACATGCTAGGTTTTAGAGATGTGAAGCCAGGACAATTAAATAAGACAATTAGGACCCACTGCACAGGTGCTTTATTCAGAGTATCAGGTGCCATGAAAGCACTCAGGAGGGCCATCTGCAGCAGGGAACACTTCACACTTGCAAGACAAAGACAGGTGGACATTTTCTAGGCAGTGGAAACAGCACTTGAAAAAACACTGAGGTACCAGAGGGCAAAGACTATATGTTAGAATCATTTTGCACCAGATATTTATGGCTCAAGTCCACGAAGGAGGAGGTAGAAGAGGAAGGGAAAGAAGTGAGAGCAGGGGAAAGGTAAACTAGATTAAAAAAGGTATTTTTTAATCTAAGACCTAAGGTATTTAGACCTAAGGTATTTTGCTCAGGACTTTGGCTTTCATCATGCTGGCAGACAGATAGCCCCTGGTAGGTGTTAAATACGAATGATCTGGTCTGACTTGATGCAGGTTAAAGTAGTCCTAAAATTGTTGATGATGAATATTACAGATGATATGGTGACCTATGGGACTTTGGGTTGTACCTGTTAGAGAGAAGGTGAGTGCACTTTTGTTTATATGAGAGAGTTGTATTCTATTGGAAGATGGCATACCATTATAGCTATTGCTGTTGTCTGGAAGTTTAGGTTTGCAAAGACACTAGGCTACAGGACTGGAAGATGCTAGACTGGGAGAACAATTAGTTAAGAGGCTGCTACAATTGTATAGGTGAGAAAGCAGAGCCCCAAAGAGATGAAGTGATAGTGGAGACAAAGATATGTAGGAGGTAATGGGGGTGGCAGAGAGGGAAGAGTCAGGGATGCCTTCCAAGCTTGTGCCTTGTGTAACTTGGTGGATGGTGGTGCCATTCACTGAGAAAAGCAATATAATCAGGATGAAGTGGGTTGGGGATGACCAAGTAATCCAGTCTGGGACCTATGAAGCTTGCGTGCCCATGGCCTCCAAGAGTTGTCCAGTAGGCACTTGGACATGTAGGTCTGGGGCATAAAAGAGCATTTTGGATTGGGGATACAAGTTAGGTGTTTGCTTAAATCATGTGAGTAACTGAGAATAGGTAGTGAAAAGAGAGGAGACAGAGCTAAAGACAGAATCAATGACTGAAGAGCATATGCAGGGTGAGGGGCCCATAATGAAGCAGGAGTGGCCCAGGAGTAGCAGGAAAATCAGACACAGAATGGGATCTGAAAGCCAAGGGAGGAGAGGGCTTCAGCAGTGGTCAGCACCCATGGCTGCCAAGAAGTCAGCATCCACTGCATTTAGCACCTTGACATTCAGAGGAAAAGGTTGGCTGAGAGGGAAAAGAAAGGCCAATACTCACACAACTAAATGCAGGGTCAGGAGAGGCTTTCATTAAGAGAAGAAATACTTGGAATGCTTACAAACTGAAGGGAATTTGCTAGTAAAGAGAAAGAGGGTGAAATACATGTGTAGAAGCTTCTTAGAATTAAGGTCTTATCCTCTTGGGCACCGGGTAAGCTCTGTCTCTCCACCACTGCTTCTTTTCTGAAGAGGAATAGGATACTTAACTCTTGAGTGTGCTGGGTCACAGGATAATGTCTGTGATGAATATTACAGATGATACAGTGACCTATGGGACTTCAGGTTGTACCTTTTAGAGAGAGGGTGAGTCCACTTCTGTTTATATGAAGGAGAGTTGCATTATAATGGGAGGTAGCATACCATTACAGCTATTGCTGTTGTCTAGAAGTTTAGGTCTGAAAAGAAGGGTGTCCATGACGTTAATTAGCCAAAGGGGTGTTCTGTGCATCTGCTGCAGTATCTACTAGAGATTTGTTCATCCAAAATTTATTCCTGTCTCTTTTTACTGTATCTTCCTGTACTTTATGTACCACAAGTACTAAAAACTTTTATCTCCCAGACTCCCTCGATGCTAGGTTTCCTAAATGTGATTTAAGTTCACCAATCGGATGTACTTACATGTCTGAGTTAAATATGCCAGGAGGTAGAACATGAAGCACCTGTTTTGCTGGCTACGATTCTGGTAGAGTTGGTGTAATTAAGGAGCTGGCTGCTTCCTGATTTGGCAGGAGGCTTCTGAGTGTGCCAAAAGCCCCAGGCGAGTAGACAAGTCTGTTATGTGGCTTTGAGAGGTGTTTCTAGAAACCCAACCTAAAGTGCAGTTCTTCAACTTTCCCAGTAATACTGTACATCTTGTAATATCTCATAATACATACCTTTCTACTTAAATTAGCTAGAGTAGATTCTGTTGTTCACAACTAAACTGTGATTGATACAACATCCAAAACACACTCTACCACCTGCTTCTGTAAATAAATTTTTATTGGAAGGCAGACATGTCCCTTCACTGATGTATGTGTCTGTGGCTTACGTCATATTACAAAGGCAGAGTTGAGTATTGCAACAGAAATCATATAGCCCATAAAGCCTACAATATTTACTCCCTGGCCCTTTACTAAAAGTTTGCTGATCCCTCAACTACAGCACGGGAGTGTGCCAAGCTCTGCCGAGCTGTCAGGACACAATAGAACAGATCTGTGCCAGCCAGATGAGAAACATGTAGACTATTCTTAGACTTCTTAGACACTGGAAATATTAAAAAATCGCATCTAGGGTAATAAGTATTTTCAGGAACAGAATGAGTAGAATTTGAGTCCATCTTGATCTTAGATTGAAATAACATTCTTGAGAATCAGCTGTCATTTGTTTTCTTTCTTTGGGGGATTGCAGAGAATCAATAAGGATGGCAAAGGCCCAGCCTAAATAAAAGGATTATCAAATATCAAATATTACCTACTGGCATTTATTTACAGTTAGAGTAAGCCAGTACCTATACTTTTCATTCTTAGCTATTAGAGCTTGCATTAGAAAGGTTAGAGTTACGGGATCTATCAAAGCCTAGCACTCTGTATCTTTCCTTCATGGCACTAATCACAATTAATTATTTATGTGTATGGTTAGCTGCTTAGTTTCTCATCTTTCCCTCTATACTGTAAACTCGATCAGAACAAGGATCAACTTGTCTTATTCATCACTGTATTCCCAGAGCCTAGCATATAGTTAACATTCAAGAAATGCTTTTTGAATGAATAAATTAATTAGACAGCTCCAAAGATATGACAGAATTCTGTAGCTTTAGAGAGACAGCCAGATAGCTTTTGATCATTCCTATTATATAAATCATTGACTCAACCAGAATAGAAAGTAACCAATCAAAATATATTTTGTTGGATTTTCAAAATGATCAATTATGCTACATCTTTTAAAAAAACTATGTGAATATAGGGTCTGGTGCAGTTGTTCATGCCTGTAATTCCAATACTTTGAGAAGTCGAGGTGGGAGGATCACTTATGGCCAGGAGTTTGAGACCAGCCTGGGCAACATAGCAAGACCCCATGACTACAAAAAACATTTAATAAATAAATTTAAAAAGCATGAAGATCACTTGAGCACAGGTGTTTGGGGCTTCAGTGAGGCATGATTGCACCACTGCACTCCAGTCTAGGCAACAGAGCAAGGCACTGTCTCAAAAAAAAAGAAAAAGTTATGTTAATATAAATATGACATATACATTATACATAATATGGAAAACGGAAAAGATTACAAAGTAGACAAAAGGACCATTATCTATCAAGAAATGAAATATGAAAACTTTCCATAGTGCTTCCCATACCTGGATTCAGAAATTTCTGTACAAGTTGGTTGTCTTATTGACAGAAAGCAATATTAATGTACATTTTCTAAATTGCTTTAGTTTGGTTTTTGTTTTAACGAGGGAAATCCTTTCAGGGGATACATTGTATTAAAAACTCAAGTTCACTTTCTTTATTACCCATCCATATCCTATCTATTAGCTACAGATTTATACAGATGTCTCAGCTGCTGACAATCAGTTTTCTTTAAGATATTTCAGGTTCTTCTGTTTCCACTTTTGCTCTCCTGCTTTTACTTGCATGTCATACTTGTTTTATATCTTTCCCTTTAGAACCATCATCTTATCTTTCTCTTCCAAAGATATAGGCTACAATGGAAAGAGGAAAAAACTCCTATGAAAAGTTATTTAACTCTCTATTATGGCTTTAAAGTCATGAAAGATATTTCCCAAGATCCATTTAACTATATCATCATGTCTCTGTCTCTCTCGCATCTCCTCCTTCTCAGTCTCCTTTACTAAATGCTCTTTCTTGGCCTGTTTCTCAAATATCAAAATGTGGCTATTTGAAGCTTCCACTTCTAGTACTGGTGGACTAGGTAATTTGGATCAATGCTACTGCTGAGGATAACTAGAGAAGCTAGACAAAACAGAAAAAAAAAATAGGCTTGAAGCATCAGAGAACTACTGACATAGTGAAGAATTATGGAACACAAATCCAGAAGATAGAAACCCAGAGACAACTTTCCCCCTAGAGTATTTTTCAAGTCCAGAAGAAGAAAGCTGGTGCTGTGCTTTTTGACAGCCCTTCATGGCTAACGAGACAAAAGTGTGATTCCAGTCACGTGCTTTGGGTTGGGACCCTGAAGGCTACACCTAGGTGTAAGGGTGATCTAAAAACAGACTGATCCTGCCAGGAATTGAAGCATTCTTTTTAATAACCCCCATCACTGAAATCAGATTAAAGTGATCAAAGATTGTTACTGCTGCCAGGAACCTGGCAGAAGCAAAAATTAAATCCTCTCTGGAAGAAGATAAGAAAACCAGCAAACGCAGCTGACAATAGAAATTCTATGTAGATTTCAAATTTTTATTAATAACTATGATTGCACAAGGGGAGGAAAGATTGAGAATTTTGTCAGATAACTACAAACTTAAAAAGGCATGGCAGGTAAGAAAAAAAAATCTAAAATTGAAAAATATAGTCATTGAAATTAAGAATTGAGTGGGTGGATTTATCGTTAGATTAGGTCAGCAGAAGAAGGAACTCACGAACTAGAAAACAAGCTAGAAAAAACCCTTCGGAATAAGGCAGAGAGAAAAAAAAAAAAAGAATGTAAAATACAAGAAAGCAGGTAAAAAGCAGGTAAAACTACACAATTAGAAGGTATAACAAATATGTAAATTGGAGTCCCAAATGAAAAGAGAGAGAATTAAACCAAAGCAGTAATTTAAGAGATAATGTGAAGACTCTGCAATATTAAAGAAAGACATCAAATCACACATTTTTTAAAGTCCTATGAAACTCAAGGAAAATAAAAAGAAAACCACATCTAGCTTCAACACAGTGAAACTGCTAAGAGCCAATAGCAAAGAAAAAAGTCTTAAAAATAGCAACAGAAAATAGATTACCTTAAAAGATGCAACAATAAGAATGCTTCTCAAGGGAAATAATGATAGCTTTAACATGCCGAAATAGCTGCTAATCTACAGTCACATACACAGTGAAAGAAAGCACAAATAACCAATGTCAGAAATGAAAATGGGATCTCAGTGATGATCTTGCAGACCCTAAAATGTAATAAAAAGATTATGACCAAGCATATATAAACAAAAGTGAGAACTGAAATGAAATAAACACATTCCTAGAAATACACAACTTCTCAAAACAGACACAGAAGAAATAACCTGAATTCAATTATTTTTTTTCTTCAACTTTTAACTTCAGAGGTACATTTACAGGATATGCAGGATTACTACATACGTAAATGTGTGCCATGATGGTTTGCTGCACAGATCATCATATCACCTAGGTATTAAGCCCAGCACCCACTAGCTATTCTTCCTAATTCTCTCTCTCAATTATTATTAAAGATATAAATTCATAATTGGAAATCTCCCCAAAAAGAAAACTCAAGGTTCAAATGGTAGCCAGGGAAGTCTATCAAATATGTAAAGAAAAAAATAATAAAACTAGAAGATTAAAAAAGAAGAAACATTCCCCAACTCATGTTTATGAGGCCAGCATAATCATGACACCAAGGACTGATGTGAATATTACAAAAAGGAAAATTATAGATCAAGCTAACTCATGATTACTTCAAAAATCATAAACAAAATATTGGAAAAATGGATCCTTTTTATAAAAAGGATAATACATCACAACCAAGTTGGGTTTATTTTAGGGATGCAAGGTTGATCTGACAGGTAAAAATTGATCAATGTGGCTGGGTGTGGTGGCTCATGCCTGTAATCCCAGCACTTTGGGAGGCCAAGATGGGCAGATCATTTTAAGGCCAGGAGTTTAAGACCAACCTGACCAACATGGCAAAACTCCATCTTTACTAAAAATACAAAAATTAGCCAGGTGTGGTGCCACACACCTGTAATCCCAGCTACTCAGGTGGGTGAGGCAGGAGAATTGCTTGAACCCAGGAGGCAGAGGTTGCAGTGAACTGAGATCCTATCACTGCACTCCAGCCTGGGTGACAGAATGAGATCCTGTGTCAAAAACAAACAAACAAACAAACAAACAAACAAAAAAAAAAACAAAAAAAAATGTAACTAATCACATTGACAATTAAAAATAAAAATCTTTTGATAAAATTTAACATCCATTCATTATACAAACTCTTAGCAAACTGGAAATAAAAGGGTCTTCTATCATCTGAAAGTTTAAAAAATTACCAGAACTACTAAAAGATAAGCAAGTTTAGCAAGAACATGGATATAATAAGGTCAACATAAACAATTCGATTGTATTTTTGAATACCAATAACAAAGATAAAAGATACAATTTTAAAAAATGTCATTTTTCAATAGATCAAAAAATATTAAATACTTGGGCATACATCTAACCAAAAAAAGGGGCAAGATTTCCACGCAGAAATATTAGTGAGATAAAATATAAAAGGAAAATACTAAATAAATGCACATATATATCATGTTTATTATTTGAAATATTCAATATAGTAAAGATGCCAATTCTCTCTAAATTGATATATAGACTCAATGCAATACCAATCAAAATCTCAACAAGACTTTTTTAAGTTGAGTTTTACAGGTTCAATTCCAGAATTTCTATGGAAATATAAAGGGTAAGAATAGTCAATACACTTGGAAGAATAAGTTGGGAGGACTTACTCTATCGGGCATCAACACTTACTATAAAGTTACAATAATGAAGACAATGTAATACGGCAAAATGTTAGACAAATTGCTAATAGAATGGGATAAGGAGCTCTGAAACAGATTCACACATATATGGACACTTGATGTACAACAAAAGAGGTACTGCAGAGTCGCGGGGAAAAGAAAAAATCTTTGGAAAAAATGACTGTAGGTCAGAAAATGGTTACATGGGTGATTATTTATTTATTCAACTATATACTTTGCTCTATGCACTTTTGTGTTCTATGTTATTACTATATAAAAACATTTTTCAAAAATGTGAGTATCACGCTTGGTCCTTTTCTCTTCTGCCAGGATACTCAGCCTTCTCAGCTCTGTAACTTCATCCATGCCTGAAATGTGTTTCCTCTGACTAAAATGACCTTTGTAACATTATCTACTTACTTATTTTTTTAAAAGTGATCAAATTAAAATATATTACAATACTTACAGTATGATCCCAATTCTGTGTTAAAATTACACTGAATATGTGCATCTTTGCATATGCTTGCTTAAAAGTGTGTGTATGTATACATACATATTCACACACACCCAAACACACATATGGTTGTGTGCTTTCCTATGCAATACCAATCCATGAGAGCACTGTTTGTCTTAGATGTCTTTTTATAATTTTAAATAAACAAATGTATGTAAGCATGTGTGTTTAAATACCAAATAGCAGAGTTATACATTTTTTGCTAGTAGATCAGTCAGCTTAGGAGACTAAGTTCTGTCACTGGCTCTTAGCCAAGAAATACAAAATTATTCAACTTACTAAGTTTTCCTCAGTCTGAATGGCAGCTTGACAAGGTGTTTATACTGTGTGCCAAAATGTTGTTTTCTAGCAAACAGTTTTCATGCTTAACGTCTACATAAAAGTGACAGTGGCTAGACCTGTTAGAAAAAAAATATATGATAGATGTTTTGGCTAAAAGTACTTTCAGGAAATGACCACAGAAAAAAGAGGATACAAAAGCAGGCAATTAGGAATTGGTGAAAGCTTTTGGCATTAAGAAGGTACCATAAATACCCTTGCAGCCTGGGAGAAGGAGGACTGACTCACAATTGGATAAACTGAAATAAATGATGGCTAAAGGCATATCATGACTTTAGGAGATTTTTTTAGGAGACAAGCTCATCCCCATCTGAGATGACAGATACAGACTCAATTCAGTCTGTGACTTGTTTCCAAACAGCACTCCCTTCTCTAGGTTTGTAGCACCCCTGACTCTGCACACGGCTCTGACATGATTCCAAGGGAGACTGGGCCACAAGAACTAATATAAGTGATAGATATCAAACTGTGCTTGGTACAGTCATTCCCTCTGTTGACCAGAGTTTGCTTACTGGGTCAAGCTAATAGTACCTGGGCCATAATAGGCATTCAATAAGTATAGGGTAAATGGACAGATGGACAGACAGATGGATCAACCAATCAATCAGTCAATCAATCTTTCCTCTTCAATCTTCTCTGCCTCGGTCAATGATACTAATATCCTCTCTACCTATGAAGACAGAAACCTAGAAATTATTCTCATATTCTTTCACCCATTCAAACAAACCCTCCCCACAACTCCACTCACTAAACTTTAGGTCCTGCTAATAACTCTGTCTCCTAAACATATCTGTCTCTTTTCTCATTCTCTCCATTCCCTGCCTATGCTTTAGTTCAAGACCTATATTATTCCTCCTTAGAGGATTACAGATTCCCATAATATTCAACTAGTTTCATTGCCTCCAGTCTCTTTCCTCTTTACATCATTTCTAGATAGATCTTTCTGCAATGGAAAACTGATCCTGTTTTTCTCTTGCTTAAAGATCCCTTTGATAATACGCTAATGCCTTCAAGAAAAACTCTATATTATGAGAATAACATTCTAGGCCCTCTATGATCCAATCTCTCCTTTTATCCATAACATTTGCTCCTACCATGTTACTCTTGAGACTTCTAATATCCACCTCTTTACAGTTTCCCCAAATGTCATGTCTTACCTCCATGTTCCATCTTAGAATATACCCTTCCCCAACCATCTACATGAATAGCTCCTTTTTATGATTCAAGACACTACTCAAGGATTGCATTTCCTTTTATCTCCAAGTTAAATTAAGTACTCATCCTCTGTATATCCATAATATCTGGTTCACATCTCTTATAATATGTATTGCACAGCACTCTTAATTTGTCTTACTTGCTGACCTGGAAGGTAGCTTGCGCCTCATTTCCCCAGACTTCTCCATTATGGTAAATGGCATTATCATTTGTCCTGTTCTGACCCAAAACCTGGGGTATCCTTGACGCCTTCCTCTTACTCTCCTATTCCTACACTTCCAAGTGATCACCAAGTCCTGTGTATCTAACGGTAACAGACAATCTCAAATCATTTCAAGTTTCCTCTCTACCACATTTTCATTCTAGATCAATGTCTCTACCCTGGTCTTCTGCATTGCCTCCTAATTGGTCCCCTACTCTCAGTCAGTCTAATCTATTCTCCACTCAACAGCAAGGATGATCTTTCAAAACATCTGATTTGACTTACTCCCATTTATAACCTGCATTGGCTTCCTACTGTGCTTGATATAAAAATTTCTTAATATGACAAATAATACCCTGCATAGCCTGACTACTTCAGCTCCAACCCCATCTCATGCTTTTCTCCACTTTGTTCCTCCGGCTCCCTGCACATGGGTCTTCATGGGTCTGTGAGAGTTGTCAGAATCAAAATCGAGTCACTAGTGTTAAAAAACCAGACAATCAGAGCCAGGGAAGGCCATGAAGGAAAGGTTCTTATACATATATGCCTAGTAACCAGAATTATCAAAAAAAAGTCTCCACAAAAACCAGAACCTTGCACAAATGCCATCACAGTCCTATACAAAAAGTACTTCCGCGAGAACATCTGCCCAGCAACTTCCTGTCCAGCTTCAGACTGGTGCCACCCTTGTTATTTATCCACAAGCCAAAAATAATTATCTCAAAACAATTATGTAAACCTCCTCATTTTTACTTTGAAAATTTTTGTCTGCCTTTACTTCCCTGAGTACACACAATTTACTATGGAACACATATTGCCACTGCAATGCCCATTTCTGAATAAATATTACTTTCTTTTAGAGAGCCTCTCTCTCTGTTATCTAGGTTGACAGACCTTTTTGTCAGTTTCTCACACTGGCTTAGCTTTCTCTTGGCATGAAATCTATGGAGATATTTTCTTGCAAATTTGAAGTGTGAGTTAGATGACTATATTTTATTATCAGAAGAGATCTTGTACATAGTGTCATAAGCTAGTTAAAATTCCACTGGAGGTAAAAATCAAAATATCCCAAAACTAGAGAATATTAACTATGTCACATTATTCATATGACTGAATCCTATTAAACCATTAAAAATGTTTAGAATGTTATAATTTTAATGACATGAGAAAATGCTTCTCATGACACGAAAATGAAATGTAATTAAAGCAAAAAGAACTGACTATAAGATAGTATACAGAATATGATTTCAGCTTTGTTAAACAAAATGCAGTACAGTCATCTCTTGGTATACTTAAGGTTAAAGAAAACTGATTCTAGGAGTTCCAGGACCCCTGAATATACCAAAATCCAAGAATATTCAAGTCTCACAGTCAGCCTGCACAGCCTGCCTATACAAAAAGTAACCTCTCCATATGTGCGGCTTTTGAATCCTGGAATACTGCATTTTTGATCCATGTTTTGTTCGAGAAAATCCACATATGAGGGGACCCACATAATACAAACCTGTGTTGTTCATGGGCCAAGTGAATACCAAAAAAGTAACATTGATACTCTGTGAATGGTATACGCATAAGAATATATAAATGTGTGTGTATATATGTATTCTTTCACGTATGTATATGTGAAGAACTCACATATGTTCTTCACATGTACATATATAGACACATGTTCACTTTTTCAATGATCATACAATCTGAAAAAAGTTTTTTAGTAAATAAAAATTCATTTTCTAGGCTTTATATTTTTATAAATATCAATTATGTCAGTAATTGTCAACAATTATGTCAATTATGTCGACTTGATTTCCATCTAAATAGTATCTCCCTTATACATATATATCTTTTCCAATGCCTTTGGTAAGTGTCTACCTTACAAGCTCTATCTGTACATTCCAAATGAGTTTAGCCTATCTCCAGGTGTAGCTCTATTTCATCTGTTTTTTATTCATATGCAAATATTCCAAGAGCTTGGGTTTGCTAACTCTAAACCAAATAGGGCTTCTCTAATACTCTTCTTAAGTACCAGAAGACAGAACATTCATCTTCATAGTATCTAAAACAGGTCCTTGAGCAAGTCAATGTTTAAAAAATGCTTCTATCTGATCTTTACCTGGGCACTGCTTTTTCATCTTGTGGACCCTATCTCTTCACTCAGTTGCTAGGAAGCTCCAGATTAATGAGCGCTCTGGCCAACAGACAGAAGCTTATGGCAGGTGTTTTGATGCTATTAATAACTTCACTCCTAGCTTCCGCTTAACCCTCCTACTCTTCTCTTTGTTCCATATTCCAAATCTACTTATTTTATTTAATCTTATATTGGAAATATTTAAGTATCTTAAATCCTAATTCTAAAATGAGAAGGAATTGTCTTCTTTTCCTTTAAAAGAAGGGGCAATAGTACCTGTGCTACTGATAACAGAACCAGTTCCTAGGGATTAAAATGAGAAATAAGGATTATAAATTAAACAATCTTTTAGTTGCTACACCTCTTCACAAAGATGAAAATATTGTTTTTCATTTCTACATAGTCCTCAAGAGAGAACTGGAGTCAGGTGCAGTGGTATGTGCCTCTAGTCCCAGCTATTTGGAAAGTTGAGGTGGGAAGATTGCTTGAGCCCATGAGTTTAAGGCCTGCCTGGGCAACACAGCAAGACCTTGTCTAAAAAAAAAAAAAAAAAAGAGTTGAATGTATATAATATCTTATAAAATCTTGACAACTCTGATATTGGCTTAGTCACTGCAGAACTTAGAAACTTGTATATTCTTCTCTGAACAAGAGTCTTTATTTTTCTTCTTCCCATAAACTATCTGTTGCTGGTACCATTCAAAGAGTCTCCAAATGTTAGATTATTGCTTCCTATTTCCCATTGCCCCTATTGGTGGGGGTGAGGGGGTAACTGACCCCCACCAAATATTCCTTTTAGTGAACTGGATATTTTTCTTCCATTTTCTGTATCTAAAAATGAAAACTGATGTTAAAGGGCAAATCTCCAAATCGGGAAGAGATTTTATAAAAACACAGAATTTAAAGGCAAACTGTCTATCTTATCAAAATTAGGCTAAAAAGAAAAATGGTTGTGCATTTTTAATATTAGAGAACTCAAGCAACCAACAATGTTTTAAAGGTGCCATAAGCTTCATGGAATACTAGAGAGTAGCATTCAGTATTTAATAACAACCTACCGCACAAGTCCAGCAGCAAAACAGATCTTGCTGCAATAGCACAGTAACCTTTGAGGCAGCATGCTAACAGAGAAGTGAGGGAGTACAGTGTGCAATGGTCTAGCAGAGACCCGCTGCAGGCAAAGGCAACAGCAGCACAATCAGTGTTACTACAGTAGAGTGGGTGAGAGGGAAATCAGAAGATGAGTTCAGAGAAGTAGTCAGGGACTAGATCATACAGGGCTTTAAAGCCATTGTAAGTCTGTTTGTGTGTGTGTGTGTGTGTGTGTGTGTTTTGTTTGTGTTTTTTTGTTGTTGTTTTTTGTGATTCTGATGAGAAGGTTTTGAAGGGAAATGAAAGTTCTGAGTATGTATGACAAAAATCACTGCTGTTTGGAAAAGACTATAGAGGAGGAAGGGCAGAGGCAGAGACTTCTCAATCATGTAGGTAGGACTGTGGCTTAGCTTACAGAGAGAGAGGTGGGCAGATTTGGGATCTTTTGTTTCAAGATAGAGTGAACAGAATTTGCTGGATGCTTGGATGCGGGGTCTGACCTAAAAAGAGAAGTCAAGAGTAATTTCCTAGAATTCCGGCCTACTTGAATGGCAGTAACTGAGGCTGTTTATTGAGATAAGGGGAGGGAGCTGAGGGGAAACAGAGGGAGAACTTGGTGAGTGTGGCATCAGTAGTTCTGTCTGTCCATACTAAATTTAAATGCCTATCAGACTTCCAAATGGAAATGCTGAGTAACCAGCTGGACATACACATCTGGAGCTCAGAAGAGCAGTAAAGCTAGAAACAAAATTTTGGAAGTCATTAGCTGATAGATGTTATTTATAGCCAAGGAATATGCCTTGGGATAGAAATTGTCCTGGGAGAAAGTATGGCTAGAAAAATATGGCCAAGAAATGAATTTTGTGGCATACTAAGATTTAGTGGTGGGGAAGCCTGGAGACACAAAGAAGCAGAATGAAATGCAGGAGAATGTGGTGACCCGGAAGCCAAGTGAAGAAAAAAGAATATTAGTGCAGAACATTAGTGAAGAAGAAAGAATACTAAGGAGGAGGGAGTGATCAAATGCTACTGAGGGGTCGGGAAAGATAAGAACTGTGCACAGATATGGGATTTCACAAGACAGCCATTGGCAATGTCAGGTCCATGTAGGGGGTAATGGGGACAAAAAGCCTCAGATGAGAGGGGGTAGGAAGAAACAGGGGAAATGAAAATGGAGACTTAGAGGTAAATCTTTCAAAGACGATTTTTGTTTGTTTGTTATAAAAAGAAGCAAAGTAGTGGAGTGGGACCTAGAATGGGATGTGTGGTCTAGGGGGATTAAAGACAAAAGATTTAACAGCAGATATTTGTTAAATGAATACATTTTAAGAATATCATAAGGAACAAATGACTCAACAGATAGGTAGGTGTGCATGATTCAACAGTGTAAACATGGTTTGTACTTCAAGTTCCATACAGTAAGACGTACACGTCACATTTACTTTGCTTCAAATGCAGGTGTCAGTATCCTATATCTGCTTATCTATTTTCTGACTTGAATGAAATATAAAATGGAGTGGCTTAACTCCATTGATAACCAACCTACTACTTCAAAATATTAAAATGTAAGGATTGATGGGCTGATAGGTGCAGCAAACCACCATGGCACACGTTTATCTATGTAACAAACCTGCACAAGTATCCCAGAACATAAAATGAAATTAAATAATAAAAAAATAGAAATACAGATTCTGGAAATCAAGCTTACCAAATTAAACTTTCAGAGGTAGGGGGGATGCATTTTAAACAAAAGTACCAAATGCGTCTTTCCATCAGGCTTGTTTGAAAAACACCAATCTAAGGAATACTAAACACGTGGAGAAGGACAAGTTCTTCTCCTTTGTAGACGTGCAATGCGGGTTCAGGGGATAACACTTCAACTCTATACAGTGGTGTATTTTTACCTCCAGATCATATAGCCTTTCTCACTCTTGCTTTCCAAAATTAAAAGGATAAATTAAAAAAATAATGTGAGAATATTTTAAAAGACTTTCTTTTTTAAAAAAAAGTTTACTACCATGGAAAGCTGGTGAGGTCCTAATATACTGAAAAATAGCTCACAGCTGCCAGTCAAACTATTTTTATCCAAATTAGCTTTGGACAAAAAGCCAAGTAGGAAAAACCCACGCCAAAACCTCCAGCACTGGTTCAGTGTGCCTGGCAGGGGCTCATCCAGAGCCTTTAGAGCATTTAAGACTCTGGGCTATTTGCTTATGGTTCTGAGGTGTCTTTTCGAAAATGGGTTTTCTAGTCAAAATGAAACAAAAAGGCAGACAGCTGTGTGGATTTTCCCTTCAGAGTAACCCAAGAAACGGAAAGGCCTGCCTGCTCGCCCGCCCCCACTGGGGACAGCAGCGCCAGCACCCGCGCCGTCCGGTAGGGTGGGCTGGGGAGGTAGCGCAGGCGGCCTGGCCCCCAGCCCACCCCGCGCCCTCGGCAGCGGCCCCCGCCAGAGTGCCCGGTACTTGCCTGCAGGCGAGCGCCGCCACGGTTAGCCCGTGGCTTTTCTGTCTTCCTTTCTGGTCCAGAGAGCGCCCCAGGCGGTGGGCGTCTTGCCCCGGGCGTCGAGAGGCTGGGGCCGCCCCCTACACGGCGGGCCGCAACCCAGTCCTTGCGACCACAGCAGCCTGCTCCCCGCCGCGCTTGCAGAGTCGGGACGCGCGTGAGTCGCGGGCAGCAGAGACCCCACGCCTTTGGAGACGCGCTGCCTCAGCCCTTGGAGGTCGCCTCTCGCCAGGCCTGACTGCTGTTGACGCCCGCCCTGCCGCTCCCGAAAGGCCACTCTCGGCCGGCCGGCCGGGGGGCTGCGTTGCCGCAGCGGGCCCCACCCGGGATGTGGCGCTCCGGGCCGGGGCGGTCCAGCTGCGAGTCAGGGGTTAATGTGGCGGGATAACTCTCGGCAGAAGGAAGGAGCTCGCAAAGAAGGGTGGAGGAGGGGAAACCGCAATGGGGAACTGTCACCGAGGCTAGTGGACTCTCCCTGCCCTTTTCTTCTTTTTTGGCATGTACCCCAAAAACCAGACTTCGAGGCCCAGAAAAATCTAGAAAGGAATTCCACCATGTTTGCTCCTTACAGACCAAACCCTAGACCCTTCAGAGGTACAGGGACTCTCCTGGTTCCCTAAGATAGTCTCGACATTTCCTGTCCCTTTGCAGCTGTCTCACTTGACTACTGCAGCCAAACATACCCCTGACTAGGGTGTGCAGCACAACCGCCCCTGCCCCCAAAAACTCCCTGAGAAAGATCCCTTTTCTCAGGTTCGTTCTCCACAACGGAACAGATTGGAACTCCACTGAATATCCGGAGAGGAAAAAAAAAAGCAATTAGATAAATGAAGCATAAGAAGCCTTATAAAGCTTTCCATTGCTGCCTCAGGCACCCAATCCTAGTCATAACCTAAGAGCCCCAGTGCAGAAATCTCCCCTCCCCTTTTAATTCTCAGGCAATACCTACTCCCTGCCAAAGGAGAACCCAGTTACTGAACATCGGATGAGACCATGGATAGCAAATTGGGAGTGAAGGTTCATACCTGGGTCTCAGAAGCACAGTACAGGTAAAGCTAAGAGTTATTTCCTCCTTCTCTTTCCCCATCCAACAACAGGATGGCTTTACTGAAGGTAGGCACTTCAGGTAGTAATTACTTGGTGAAATGCCACAATGTAGTCAGAAATACCGTATTATGTACCGTGTCAACACAATTCATTATTCATGCAGTTGATTCTCCAACCACTGCACCTCCCAACAATTCTACCTAAACTCTTTGGGTAAGCAGTGGCCTCCTAAATCCATTGATACTTTTGTTGCCCTCATTTTTCCTGGGAGTCTCTCTTTGGCGATTGACAGAGTTGACCATTGTCTCCCAATACTGTTTCCTTGATGTTGACAACCCCACTTTGCCTTTATGCTCATCCTGCTTGTTAAAATTCTTCTTTCAGTTTCCTCTGCCTGTTCTTCTTTCTCTGGAAACCCTTCAAAATCCGAGCTTTTAAAATCTTTCCACTGAAATACCACCAATGACAGATTCCATAAACGCATACTTACCTATTCATCACTTAGGTTGTATATATAAAAGAGCCTGAAGTCACTAGTGTCATGGGCAAATTTACTTGAACTGTTTCATCTTTTTAAATTGCTCCAAATTTTGCATTGTTCTTCATAATAGTCACATGTACTAAAAAAAAATCTTAAACTGGTTACAAGTTTAACTGCTTAACATTTTCTCTCCAAATGTTCAAGAAAATGCATCAATCACTCACGCCACATATGGTTAGAGTACATTCTATGTGCTAGGCATTAGGGATACTGTGTGAACAGGAGACACAGTCCTAGTTCTCATGGAGATTTTATAGTCTAATCTGGGAGACGGACAGGTATGTAAAGAAGTGAGACAATTTCAGATCCATGCATTGGTAATGGGGACAGGGAATCTTCTTAGTGGGCAACTGCTAGCTCCATACCTGGTTATTCACATTCAAAAAAGGCAGGGACCACATGACAAACTGATAAATATACTGACTTATAGGCAGTGTCTAATGGATCATCCAGCTTTTAGGTTATTGGAAAGAACAAAATGGAAAATTTGTAAAAGATCTGTCAGTGAGGCTTACAGATAACCCTCTTGGAGTGGTGAGGGCATGTGAAGATATTCATGTCCCACATAAGTGCCTAATAGGATACATCAGGTGGAGAAGATTTTCAGTAATAAGGGGAACAAGATGAATTGTCTGGTAGATGTCAGTCTTTCTCCAGCCAACCCAGGGCTTGGTTAATGGGCCCACGTACCAAGCGGCCATCAAAGCAATGATGGAGGTTCAATAGTATGGTCTTCTCCTCACCTACACTATTTGGCTACTATCATTGCTGAGTGTCCAACCTGGCAACAATGTGGAGTATGACTGTATTTCCAAGGCTGGGTTCCTAATATGGCATTATTCTCAATGAGACTTGTTGGCAACCCGGTAACATGATGGTTAATAAGAAATAGGTAGCACTTTGTCTTCACAAAGATAATTCACATTCAAGGTATGAATTTGCATTCTCTGCCTGCAGTGTTTCCACTGGCACTAATATTCTTCACATTTCTGAGGGTTTTATCTATTGCATAGGAATCCCAAAAACATTTCTTTCAACCAGGTACACAGTTTATGGCAATGGAAGTGAATTCAATGGTTTTAACACATGCTTTATCTCCTAGAAGTAGCTAGCTTGATAGAATGGTTGAGTGGCAAAATGAGAGCTCGGTTACAGAGGTATTTGGGAGGCAACATCATGAAAAGGTAGGGTGCTATCCTATAGAATGTGGTATATTAATTTAATATGCAGTCAATATATGGAGTTGTCTCCCCACTACCAGGATGCACAGGTCTCAGAGCCAAAGGGTAGAAGGAGTGTTTCTGTTCAATAGCATACCTAAGAATCTACATGAATAATTTTTGCTTCCCATTCCCAAAATGTTGGGCTTGGTGGGTTTAGAAATTATAGAGTCTAAGAGTAGAACACTTCCTTCAGGAACAAGAATCACATTTTGATGATTTAGGAGCTGAGACTGGCCCTGGCCTTTTGAGGTTCCTCATGCCATTAAACTAACAGAAAAGCAGCTCAATGGACTGGCCAAGATAGCTAATTCCAGTTATCAGAGGAAAACTGTGTTTCTGTTATACAATGGAAACAAGAAGGCTATATCTGGAAACTAGGAAATTCACCGGAATGCCCCTTAGTGCTAACAGTCCTAGTCAGTGGAAAACTGCAACAAGACAGGCCTATCAACTGCTCCATTCTATAGAAATGAAGGTTTAGGTCACTTCATTAGACAAAGAATCCCATCTAGTCAAAATCCTGGAGGAAGGTAAGAAAAAGGATTACCAAGCTTGATTATGGTACTTTATTCCCCCAGAAATAAAACCAAAAGATGGTTTACTAAGATTTCAAAATCAATAAACTTCTAGCCAGGTAAGTCAAGAAAAAAGAGACCAGATGCAAATTACCAATATTAGAAATGAGAGAGGTAACATGACATACCAGTTATTAAAAGGTTACTAAGGAAAGATTATGAACAACTTTATGCCAGCAACTTCAACAATTTAGATGAAATGGAAAAAATCCTTAAAAGACAAACTCAGTCAAGATGAAACATTTTATTTTAAAAGCCCTACATCTATCAAAGAAATTAAAGGTATAGTGAAAAATGTTCCCACAAAGAAAACTTCATGTCCAGGTGACTTCAATGGTAAAGTGAGCTCTACCAAAACATTTAAGGAAGAAATAATACCAATCCCACACATACTCTTCAAAAAAATTCAAGAGGAGGGAATACTTGTGAAATCATTCTATTAAGCCAGCATTAGTATCACACTAATCAGACAAAAGACATTACAAAAACAGAAAACCACAGACCAACATCTCTCATGAATACAGATGTAAGATTCTAAACAAAATTTGAACAAATCAATGATGGTTGAGAATTTTCCAGAACTGACATATCAAACCACAGATCCAAGATGCCAAACAAAGCCCAAGTGGGAAAATACAATAAAATCCTCACTTATATACAACATAATGAAACTCCAAAGTAATAATAATAATAATAATAATTACAAAGAGAAAATCCTGAAAGCAACCAGAGGAAAAAAAAAGGATTAGTCTCAATGGAGCAATAGACTGACAGGTGACTTCTTCCCAGTAACAATGGAAGTCAGAATACAACAGAAAGTTATCTTTACCTTTCCAGATAACCATCCATTTAGAATTCTGTCAAGTGGGGGGCAGGGGAAAGTCCTTCAAAAAGAAGGCAAAATAACGACATTGCAAAAAACAAGAACAAAGTAAATGTGCCACCAGGTGAACTGCACTAAAGTAAATTCTAAACGTATACTCAGGCAAAAGAAAAATTACTCCAGATGAAAGCTCAAAGACACAGCAAGGAATGGAGAGTAAGAAAGGTGGTAAATTTGTGGGTAAATCTAAGTCAATATTAGCTATATAAAACAATAGTAATGACTTACATTTAAAGAGATACAACATATGTGACAACCACAGTATATAAGCTGGGAGGACAGTAAATGGAGTTAAAGTGTTCTAAGGCTATTGTACTGCCCAGAAGTCTGGGCAAGTTTAGGCTTTGGTAAGTCAGAGATGTGTAATGAAATTTCTAGAATAACCACGAACAGAAATATACACAACTTCCGATCTAATAGCTAGAGGAAAAAAAAGGAGTAACAACAACTATCAAAAAAAAAAAAGGTGGAGAAAAAGAAACACAGAACAGATAGGACACATAGTAATAGTAACAGCAATATGATATAAATAAGAGGCACCTCTAAAAAATAAATATATATAAAGGCTGAAAGTAAAACTGTGGAAAATGATATACTACACAAGTGATAGTCAAATGAAAGCTGGTATAGCTACATTAATATCAAATAAAATTAATTTTAAGGCAAAATTTATTAGTGGAAATAAAGATAATTTTGTAATGATAAAGCTTCTTTCAATTAACCTGGAAAATACAACAATTATACATTTGTATCCCAATATGTCCCCAAAATAGAAAAAGAGAGAAACTGAAAGAATCACATGGACACATCTAAAATCATGCTGGCTAGATTTTAACACAATTATCTTAGTAATCGAGAGACATATACCAAAAACAAAAAAATCATCACTAAAGATACTGAAGACTTGAAAAATGATTAATGAACACAACTAAAATGATTAATGAACATAAATAACTGTAGAATTTTCTTTTCAAGCACCCTAAAATTTATAAAAACCAGCCACTTATGCCATAAAGCAACCATTAACACATTTCAAAGAATTTAAATCATATAGAGAATATATCCTCTGATCACAATTCAATTATGTTAAAAATCAACAATAAAGGAAAACTTAAATATTCATGTTTGGAAATTATAGTTCCAAATATCTATGGATCAAATAGTAGTAGTGATAATGAAAAAAAAACTTTGCAGTTAATGAATAACTAAAATGCTAGATATTGAGACTTGTAGAATGGAGTTAGTAGTAGGCAAGGTTGCTGAATAGAAAAATCAATTTAAAAAGTATTCCCAAAAACCAACAAAAAATTAAAAACTTAAAAGATATCATTTATGATGACAGCATCAAAAACATAAAGATACAAGAAAGTAAGATTAACAAAATATATGTATACAGTATTTCTATGAAGAAAATTATAAGACTTTATTCAAAGATACAACAGAAAGACATTAACTCACCAAAAAATGTACTATTGTAAAGAATTTGTTCACAGATAAAATACAATCCCAATCAAAATCCTAACAATTTTGTTTTGTTGAAATTCTAAAATTTGTGTAAAAGTGCAAAGAAATGATCACAGCCAAAATCTTGAAGAACAAGGTATAAAAAGACTTATTTTACCAAATATCAAGACTTTTAAAAGCTTTAGTAATTAAGACAGTGTGTTACTGATATATGGGCAAATTGATCAATGGAATAAGAGAGCCCAGAAATAGATTCATGTAAATATGAACATTTCATAGATGACAGAAATGGCATGTTCAACCAATTGATAAAGATGACTTTTCAAGAAGCAAGGGGAAAAAAAGAACCTGGATACCTACCCTCACCCACAAAACAAAATTCAGTTTGAGTGGAAGACAAAACTACACATATTTTAGAACACAGTACAGAAGATATTCATGACCTAAGGAGAGGGAAGTATTTTTTAAATAAGACACAAAAACACCAAAAATAGAGAAGAAGATGGATACATTTCACTAGGAGCAGAAAGATAAATAACTGTGAGAAGATATTGGAAATAGTTATAACCAAATGATTAAGTAGCCTCAGTATATGAAGGAATTTTATTAACCAAAAAAAGTCAATAAAATCGTTAAAAATGGGCAAATGATTTAAACAGCAACTTTGCAAAAAGGGGAAATCCAAATGTTAGATAAATTTGTAGAAAAAAATAATTAACCACATGGAAATGCAAATTAAGCAACAATGAGGTACCATTACAAGCCTAGATTTTCCAAAGTTTTAAAGTCTAACAATACCAAATGCAGAACCTTTTAATGCTGCTGGTGAAAGCACTGATGGACATAATTACTTTGGAAAAGTTAGGTATTACCTAGTAAATTTGAAGATACACATATCCTATGACCCACCAATTCCATTGCTGGATGTATTCTCAAGAGATCATACACACGTACAACCTGACATATATACAAAGATGTTCACAGTGGCTTTGTTCAAAATAGCAAAAACGGTGGAATGCTCCAAATGCCTTCATGGAAGAAATACATAACAGTAGAAATACTAATAATAAACACAGTAACAAAAACTATAGTCATATGCATCATCATGGATGGTACTAAATGTTCAGCAAGTCACAAAAAAGTGACATTTCTATTTATTAAATAGAATTTAATACTTTATTAAATTTTATTAATGTTTACTTCTACCTGTTTCGACTATTTTTAAGGAATGCAGACATCAGTACTACTCAAAGTGTGGTCCTGTATCGATCCCATATTGATCAACTGTCATTGGATGATGGAGAGGTAAGCACATAAAGTGAGTAAACATTCATAAACATTTAGAAATGCTGATAGTAATCTGACAGTGCCAATACATTCAAGTACATGATTTTGTATTTATGAAAGTATCAGTTTATGATGGTTTAGAAATTATGTTTTAAAAAGCGTGAGAACTAGTATACTTAACTGGTAAAAATACAAAGAAAAGATTATTTGCATTAGAAGCAGAATATTGGTTCTCTCTCTTGGGGTGATTCAGGAAACTGACCAGGAAAGGATACATAGGAGCTTTCTAAGGTATTGGCAATGTTACATTTCTTAACCTGAGCATTGGATATATGAGTATCTGTTTTATAATTTTATTTCTCATTAAATTGTACACGCTAAATGCTCTCTTCTATATGATAGATTTCACAAATGTAAAAGTGTAAAAATTTGATATAGAAAGTACAATATCAATTTCTTTAAACAATACACAAGTATCTATAAAAATAACTGAAATACACCAAAAAGAATGATGAAATTCTGGGTAGACTTTGTTCTTTGAACAATTATTAATCAAATTCTTATGCTGTTGCCTTTTCAAGATAGTACTGATCATTAGGAATCATCCAGCACTAAAAAGCGTATGCCAGACCAGTGTCACTTTTGTATCTACATTTCAGGAAGGAAGCTAATTCCTAATGATAAAAATAGGATAACATCCTTGTATTTTCCTCCAGAATTTGGAAACTCCTGAGATGGAGAAGTTACTCAGGAGATCAAACATCACCTTTATTGTTAACAAAATTAAAGAATATGTCTTTTAATCTGTAGCAAGAGGGACCGGTTAATACCCATATCCCTAAACTGGAGATTAAACCACTCAATTACTGGCATAGTCACATAACCAGGGCTTCCACTGTGGAGAGATGATGTAAAACTCCCTAAGAAATAAGTCTTTTGACCTATATATTCTCTTCTTCCCCTAGCACCCTGTAAATACCTTAGACCCTTAGAGTCCACTCTGCTTCATTACCTGTGTAACATTAGTTGCTCATACAGTTATCCTATCTACACCATCTAGGTTATGTTCCTGGAGGTCAGACTATCTTTTTTTTTTTTTTTTTTTTTTGAGACCAAATCCCACTCTGTTGCCCAGGCTGGACTACAGTGGTGCAATCTTGGCTCACTGCAACCTCTGCCTCCCAGGTTCAAGTGATTCTCCTGCTTCTCCTGCCTCAGCCTCCCGAGTAGCTGGAATTACAGGCATGCACCACCATGCCCCACTACTTTTTGTATTTTTAGTAGAGACAGGGTTTCACCATGTTGGCCAGGCTGGTCTTGACCGCCTGACCTCAGGTGATCTGCCCACCTGGACCTCCAACAGTGCTGGGATTACAGGCATGAGCCACTGCGCCCAGGGGTCTTATTCATTTTTGAAACTTCTAACAGACCATCATGTGCATGACAGACATTCAAACACTGTATTTGTGTCATGTATTGTTCATGTAAGAGTCACATGAATAGAAGCCATGGTAAGGACTTTAGGAACTAAAGAAAGATCGAGAGACCAGAATTAGACTAATAATAAAAAATATAATTACTAAATGCTTGTATATGCTAGGCATTGATCCTCAGTGTTTAATAAACATCTCATTTCATTCTCATTATACCAGATGGCATCACCTTAGCAGCAGATGGAAAACAGAAATATATAGTTAATAAAATCCAAAGTCACACAGCCATGACTTGAACTTGGCTGTGACTTCAAAGCCAAAGCACTGAACCGCTACTGAGCTGTAGTGAATTCAAGATAGCTAAGCTTTCAGAGAACTATCCTTAATTGGTTTTTTGTAAGGCAATATTGCATAGTGCTTGAGAAAGAGGGCTCTGGGGCCAGACTGCTATGGTTCATATTCAAACTGTGCCAATTACTGTATGACATGAGATTTCTTAACCCCTCTATGCCTCAGTTTCCTCATCTGTAAAATGGAAATAATACATTTCATGGAAACATTGCAAAGATTAAATGTGTCAATACAAATACTCAGCACAGCACCTAGCACAAGGTAGGCATTCAATAAATGTTAACCTATATTTACAGTTATTTCCCTGTTGTTTTTGGAGAATTGTGCCCAGGAACCAGACTGTCCCCTCTGACTACATTATTAAGAAAAACATTGATACAACTGGGTATTATACAACCTAAAGTTAATTTACTTAAAAATTAAGACCTCTTTAGAGCAATTGATGATTTAACTGCTTTTCACCTACACAAACTTTCAGTAAGGAATGCAAAGAGAAGGTTACCAATTAGACAGTACGGATGTGGTATTTCTCTTTCACCTTCTTTCTTGGACAGTCCTTCAGATATTTTAATAAAATACCAAATAAATAATCACTCTTATTACAGAACCGTACTCCAGGCTTTAAGTTTATAAGGAGCTATAAAAAGATTTAAATCCTGACAGAAACAAGTGAAGTCAGTTTGTTGAAAGATTTTTTTTTATTCTACAAGAAACTGATAGGTGCAATCCTGTTAAAGAAGTTTCTTTTCAAAAGTAAATGAAAAACCCCTCTGAATTATTTATATATTAATTTAATTTTTTGAAAACAATAGTCATAGGGCCTGCTTTGTCCTATTTAACTACAAATGTTACACATTTACAAACTGAAACAAAAATGCATAGTACAGAGATTTAAATGAAATTTTTGAAAGAAAAAATTTGCTTTTCAGTCCACTGTATTTTCAAAGTTGATTATCACCAAGCTTGGATGAAAGCTGTGAACCACAAACCGTTTCTTTAATAGAAAAAAGAATGTGTAGATTATTAGCAAAGTAATACCTTAAAATGTATCTTCACACAGTTGAAATTTTAGTATAAACTTGTATATCAAGTTGCTTTCCATTATTTATTCTACTTTAAAAATATATACAACTATGATGTTCAAATATGTATTCTGAGCCATTATATCCAAACATAAATATTTGGGAAATTCAAACTGCTGCAACAAGTTAGGAAAGGATTAAGGAAAGATGATGAGCTACAAATTATGTAGTTGGAGGAAGAAAAAAAGGTTACTTAACATTTATGTCTGGATAGGTATGTATTTTCTAATTTACATATACATATCCAGTTGAGTATAGACAACCATCAAAATGTAACCAGTTACACAGAGACTAGACTAAGCCCACACTATTTTCTATAACAGGTAACAGCAGTGATTTCAAAGATTTTAATATCTCAATAGTTTCACCAAAAATTATTTGTGGTAATATTCTAATATTCTGAAGTTTTGAGAGGCACAGATTAAATGAGTGCACTATCTATGCCAAACTCGGCAAGATCTATACCTTACTGTTTAATTATGGTATAAGTATCTGAACACAATAGCATAGAGAGGCAACCAGAAAAGGACATTTTACATATGCCCATGCTGATCAATCACATTAACATCAGTGCTTAAAACTTTCAAATTTAAATATAAAGGGACACTTATAAAGCCGCAAGACAACCTCAATACAAAAACCCAAATTGATAAATCTGCAAAATCTTAAACTTCTTAATCCATTGATAAATATTAAGGAGTAGTTAGTTGGTCTTCAAATATCTTAAAAAATTAAAGGGTTGAAAACATGTTCACCCTTTGCTATACTGCGGCATCTGAAATTACCAAGTATGACAACTTGAATTTGTTTTGCTCTTCCATGCAAGAAGTATATATATGCATTTTAAGATAGCTTAGAATTAAGAGTTAACTTCTAGTCAGTATTGGTAAGTGACTAGGATGGCTAGCCAATCAGTATTCCATGGTATCACATATCAAAGTCTCTACAATATGACAGTCTTGTCTTGTTCAGAACTCATCACTTTTGGGTAGGGAAGAGAGGCATGGCAGAAAAGCAGTTGCAATTAAAAAAAAAAAAAAAACAGCAGAAAAGCTTTAAATATCTATAGAATTTTGAATCATCTTGTATTCTATCAGATAATACTTGGAACAAAATCTTATTTCAATCAGCTCAATCTATTTATGAGGTGCAAACACAATGTAAACCCTATAGTCTATAGAATATGCACTATTTAATACTCATTAAATAAAGAACAGTCAATGAAGATTACCAAATAGGAAACACATAGCATTCTAAATTTTTTAATCACTTTAGGGTAGCTAACCAGAAACTACAGAAATAAAATATGCAAGACAAAAAAAAAAGAAAAAAAGAAAAAAGAAAAAAGGAAAGCAACTAACTTTTCAGTGCATCACACCCATGAGGATAAAATGTACGGCACTTACGTGATACTAATACTAACAATTGTTAATTTAAGCTGGGAATGACTCACAGACATTAAAGTCATGTAAGGGCAAGAGTCAGCCAATTAAAATGTTAAAATTAAACATATCACCTTTTTTCTTTGTAAAAGCACTGAAAATGTAATGAGTACAGGTAACTCACTAAAAATTTTCCTATTTCATTTGCCCCCATTGTAGTGTCTTAAATTATTCTGTAATATTTCTACCTGTTACAAACAGTCTGATATTTAAGGCCTGTATAAACTCTTTTATGCTACTGAAACATACTGTTTTGTGTGTGCTACAAATGCCTTTATGAAAAAATAGCATAGCTGGTTATAAATCATAAACCCCAAAAACAAAAGTCTGACATTTTCTAAGCTAGTGAGAAATAAAATTTTACCATGATGTATCAATATTAACTAACATTCCTATGGTAGACTTTTTTTTCCTCCATAAAATTGAACAGTGCAGAATAGGGCTTGGGCTACAGTTCATCACATTTGGTTTTCTTATTAACAATTAAAAGGCAATTTTCTTCCTCTTTAACATATATAGACATTAAAGCTAAGGTTTTTAAAATACCAACTACCTATAAGAAAGTAGTTTAAAATGGTTAAAAGGAATCAAAATACCAAGGTTTAGTGTGCGAAGAGTAGATAGAAACAACCCAGAACAGAGTAGATCATTGGTGTTGAATATTTAACATGAATAGCCCAAAATGAGTTCCAAAGTTTTTCCACCTTTACAAATAAAAAAAGGTGTCCTTTCCACAGTTTGGGGATATGCATTGTACATCCCTCCCAACAAATGTATGAGTAAGGTTTTAAAAATGTTGCCAATATTAAGTTCTTCAGTACCTAAAATTAATTAGAGGACAGCAATATTACAGTGGCATTGGTGCATCAATTCTCAAAACGTAGTTATGATCCAACACGAGTTGTGGTGGTTCTTTTATCTGAGAAAAAACTTTTCAAAAGAAATACCTGCCCTATGCTAACCACCAGAAGAATGAGGGCTTCTCCTACTGACCAATAGGCCACTCTTGTATTTAGATCCTCTGCTCGGCTTCGGCCTTGAGCTTCTCTTAATCGGAAATGAGTCTGATAATCGATGACAGACTTCAGAGCTTCATGAATTGAAACACAGGCAGATTCCATCTGCAGAGAAATATTTTCAGTCAGTATGTGTGATACTTTCTGTAGACTTCATCTATCATATTCAGCTTTTCTTTCATTTTGATCTCAATTCCTCTTTTGACTAACGTGCTACTAACCTGGCATTCATTCATACATTTATGCCAGTTGTCCTTGCAATGAAACCCCCCTGCTTATTTTCACTAGGACAACTGTTAACGCCAGAGATCTCATGAAGCAGCTGTTTTCCCCAACTGAGATATCACAGCCATGGCATCAGTAAGGGGGCAGATGGAACACTAAGCTAACAGTGGCAGAAATACTTATCAGCTAAGGTTGGTGACTACAGAGTTTCTAGCCCAAGTTCTTTAAACAAGAATTAGGTGGAAGACAATGGCAGTGAGCTCATCAATAATGAGAATATAAATCAAAGCCCAAATATCTATAAAAACAAAGCACAGTACAAAAAAAAAAAGGCCGAATTAGTCAGTTATTTCAACTATATTTAAAACAGCTACATCAAAATCGTTAGGTAACTTTTAAATCTGAAAGGGATATGTAAGAATAGGAATGACTTTTTTTTTTTTTACATTTATCTATTTGTTAAATCAGCCTTTTCCCTCATGCCAGTCAACTAAACCAATATATGTTCCCAACAGGATGCAAGTTTCAGTTTCACTGTGTAATCACTTTGTGAGCCTTTAGCTGATAACAGCTTGCCTTTTTATACATTTATTATACTGTCTGTTTTGAGAAAGGTTAAGCGACTAGTTTTTTTGTATACCATGGTTTAATATTTTTCTACTGCTGCAAACTTAATCCTAGTGGTAAAATATATGTTTTATTATTATTTTATGCAACAAACCTGTATTTAAAAACAAATCTAAGTTTAATTTTAGTTAAGGAATATAGACATTAGAAAATAACGTTTAATAAAGTTCTGCCAAAGTAAGTATGAAAGGAATAATTATTAAAATATTCTATTAAAAGTGCTTTTAAAAAAATGTAAGAAATTATGAGGCCAACAAACTGCATTAGCCTATTAGAAGAGTCAAATGTTTTGTTGTCCTTGCTTTGGGCCCCTAGGAATGCAAAATTTGCTTGGCTCACTGCAACTTCCACCTCCCAGGTTCAAGCAATTCTCCTGCCTCAGCCTCCTGAGTAGCTGGGATTAGAGGCACACTCCACCACACCCAACTAATTTTTGTATTTTTATTACAAACAGGGTTTCACCATGTTGGTCAGGCTGGTCTCGAACTACTGACTTCATGATCCGCCCGCCTCGGCCTCCCAAAGTGCTGGGATTACAGGCGTGAGCCACCGCGCCTGGCCTGAGATGTGATTTTTAAAAAACTTTTACAGTGAAAACTTCCATACATACTCAAAAGTATTGAGAAAAGTATAATGAACCTCCACGATGTCAATAAAGATTAACATATGGCTAATCTTGCTTCATCCACATTCCCCATGTATTTTCCCCGATTATTTTTAAAGCAAATCTCAGATATTTTATCACTTCAGCTACAAATACTTTTATACTTTATTTCTAAAAGGTAACACTTTTTAAAAACATAACCCCAATAGTATTGTAACACATGAAATAATTTAAAACAGTTCCTTAAAGTCAGGAAATAGTGTTCAAATTTCCCCTACTGTTTCAAAACTGGTTTTCAAATGAGAATCCAAGTAAGGTTAACACAATCATTTGGCTGATACAAGTCTTCATTAATCTTTAGGCTTTTGTCCTTGTTTTTTTCTTTTTTCCTTGCCACCTAACCCTATCCTGTGGCATTTCCCACTTACTGGATTTTGCTGATTGCATTCCCATGCTATTCCTTTATCCTCTGTATTTCTTGTAAACTGGCATTTAGAGCTAGAGACTTGATGGGATTCAGGTGCAATGTTCTGGGTGGGAATGCCTAGTAGTCAGTGTTGTGTACTTCTTACTGCAAATTATTCATAAGGCACATTAATGTCTAGTTGTCTCTCCATTTGTGAAAGATCATTCACTCTGATCCACTCAGTATTAAGTTCCCCACCAGCCTTTTACTTAATGGTTTTGGTAGTGACTGGTGATCATTGCCTACTCTAAATCTATCATTTTATCAATGGGCAAAAAATAGTGAGAGTAAAACTGTTATCATTTATTCTGCATTACTAGCTGGTAATTTTATTCTGAACTTACTAGCTGGTAATTTTCCATTTTAAAGTATGAAAAGTTGCTTTATAACTATCCCTATTATATGAGACATTATCTTTTTGAAAGTAGAAAAATAAGACTAAGAAAAATAAAAAATGTAGCATGGATAAAGAAGGGTATGATACTAACTGCTTTATTACCATTCATTTCTTGTATTTACCCACTTAGGTTTTTAGAACAAGCCATCTTATACAAGTTAAAATTCATGAAGCAATGGACACAGGTTAAGGTAATGGCCCCAAAGAAATATCATTTTACAAAACAAAGTGTCTTTCACACAGGACCTTAAAATAAAGAGAACATTTCTAAAATTAAGATAAATTAAAATTTATCTTGCTAATTCTTACAACAGGTTTATGAATTAAGGCTTTTACACATTCTTAAAGCTGTCTCTTTCACCATGACTTTGGCCAAGAGACTAAATAGAAATTGGGAACGCTAAAATATCGGTTTAAGATTTTTAACAAATAAGTGGTAAATAATTCTTTTTCATGCCTAATTGAGTAACTTTTAGATATGATCTAAGCCCATACAGGTTGAGTATCCCTTATCCAAAATGTTTGGGACCAGAATTGTTTGGAATTTCAGATTTTGGAATATCTACATACACATAATGAGATATCTTTGTGATGGAACCCAGGTCTAGACATGAAATTCATTTATGTTTCATATACACCTTATACATGTAGCCTTAAGGCAACTGTACATGATATGTTCAATGATGTGTCATGAGATCAGATGTACAATATTCCACTTGTGGCATCAGGTTGGAGCTAAACAAAAAAGCTTTGGATTTTGAAGCATTTTGGATTTTGCTGTATTTGAACTAGAAATAGAGCAGTCCTCATCACCTAAGCAATAGCTGTTCACTGGGTTTGAATTTTTTACGCTTTCTCTATTTCTCCAAAATAAATCCGAATTTAGCTTTTGTAACTATTTTTGTGAGATGACTTACCATTAATCTTCAATATTTCACCTAAAGTTACAGCACAAGTTACTGTTACAGCAGCTTGAGTAACACTAAGTAATGGTATAAAGGCTATCATGTGGTATTATTTCTCTACTAATGTAGGCATCATTTTGCTTCCAGTCATACCAGCCTGAGTATGACAGCAACATTCCTTTAGGGATTAAAGAAAATGCTTCAGAAGATTGGAACACTGCTCAGCCTTCCCAAACTTCTTTTACCACTGATGTTTCTACCTTAGTGATCTTCCTCCTATTTTAATGCTTCTTTCTCTTTACACTTAAAAGTTTATAAAATCTTTCAACATTATTTTTCACTATAAAAGTTTGAAGTTCTCTGTGAAATGCCTACTATGTAAGAATTAAGATAGATTTTAAAGATTGTTAGTCTCGAAACTCCATGCTCATCAGTTAGTGCATGATATTAAATTATGTTTTCCTCCTTTTAAATATACCAACATTATATTGCTGATTTTTTTTATTTACCTGGGTAAGAGCACTGACTCGGTTCTCACTAGGAAACAAAGGTGGGTCTTCTCCAACTTGAAAATCAAAATATACAGTTTTATGTGTGAAAGTAGAAAATTCATTGCTGAAGCAAAATTTGTATGTCCCATTTTTGGAGGCTGTGAAGGTAAAACTATCATACTGTTTCTTCATCTCTTTGTATAACACTTTACCATCAGGATCTTCTAATCGACAATCTACATCATAGTGACCACCAGTAATCACCTGTAAGAGATTAAAAAAAAAATTACTGTGAAAAGTTTGAAAAATTAATCAGATTTAATCAGATTTCCTAATAAAATGGCAATAAGGTAATGGGCAAAGGACTTTTACTATCACAGACAATTTTACATTTTTAAATTTTCACCAGTGGATGGAAGTTGGGAGGAGATTTTACTTCAACTAAACTTTACAGAAACTGAACAAGTTTCCTCCAACTTTTATTCACTTTGAACTAGCCAGACAACTGTGCTAATTAATGTAGATCTATCAGATCACTTAATTCTCCCAGCAACCCTACAAGAGACTTTTTTCCTTCCATTTGACAGACTGAAAAACTGATGTTAAATATGCGACCCATTTAAGAGTATTCATCCAGTTAAGTGGGAAAGGCAGAACTTGAACTCCAAAGTCATATTCTTAACCTCTAAGCTTACTGTCTGCAATATTTTCCTTCTGAAAATTTTCTCACCCACTTTCCTATTAGCATCATCCAAGCACACACACAGTGAAGTAATAAGGTAGGCCAGTCCTTAGGATTACACCCCATTCATACTTCTATCATAGAACTTAAGTTCATTTTACTGCCAAATTACAAGTGGATTGTGTTTATTAAGTTCTTTTATAGTCAGTTATATGGAATTTGATATATATTTTGTTTTGTACTACACAAGTTGAGTAATGGAGTGGGCTATTCTAAAAGTATATAATCATTTACAACCTTGTTTTCAGGAGACACATAACTGATTAAACAAAATATTGCTGAAACACTTGTGATTAAAGCAAAAATGAGTAACATAAAGGACAACAAGTCTGTTTATTTAGAAAGCCAGTACTTAAGGGCAAACATACTGAATGGAAGGCTGGAGGTAGTTCTGAACCGAACTGCAGAACTACTTTCAAGGGCTTATGCTTAATCAGTTACACTTCCAGCCATTTGGGTTGTACGAACAGAGGAGGGAGAGATTTTTCCTGCGGTAACTGGATAAGTATTTTAAGAGACAAAAGGGGGAAAGGATTAAAGAGAAAGGCTTCCTTACATGAGAAAGAACTGAGTAGGAAGAAAGAGGGAGTGGAGAGAGGTGAAGAAACAGAGGAAACGTATACACTTGTGAAAGAGATGATTAGGAAGAGACATTGGGTTGAATGAAGGGTTCCCAAACCTCCACGTGATTGGGTAGCACAAGACTGTTATTTTCAACCTTGAGCCCTCTTGGTTAGCATACTGACATTCTAGGTCAGTAGAACAGAGTTCAAACTGTGGATTTAAAAGTAGGATCTGTGACCTGTGTGACCTTTTCTCACTTAAGAGAGAAGATACTAACTGAACTATGTTACAGATCATTTTGATAATCAAATGAAAATAATTATGCACTTAGGAAACTATAAAAATATGTAAATGTTAATATACAGATAAAATGTTTTGATATAAAAATGTCTTATCAATTGGAGATTTACCAATCCCCATCCTCACCAAAAAGTAACTTTTTCTCCAGGTGAAAATAATAACTTCATTTTGCTATACTGAATTATTCATACCTGACCATTGTATTTTGAATAATCAAACACATACATACAAACTGAATAGGACCAGAACTTATCATCACCCCACTTCTCTTCCATCAAACTTAAAACAAGTAATCTTGTTAAGTATCTCTTTAAACCTGTCCAATCACCTACTATTGAAACTGAGGATCATCCCAAGCCAAGTGTCCCTATCTATCCATACGATCACACAAATCTCTCAATCTTTTTGCCCCTCTCAAATTCATCGCATTCCTAAACCACAATCCAGACAGGACTATTGCCACAACTTCCTAAAAGGTCTTCCCATTACCCAGTATCTTCTCCCTCTAACTCAGGGTTTCTCAACCTTGGCATTATTCCCATTTTGAGCTGAATAATTCTGTGTTGTAGGACCCTGTACTGTCCTGTGCACTACAGCACGTTAAGCAGCATACCTGGTCTCTACCTTCTAGATGTAGGTAGCTGCCCTTCTAACATGATGCCAAATGTCTCCTAGGAAGGAGGGGTGCCAATCTCCTCATCCTTCCTCATTCCCCATTGAACAATCACTTAAAAACTTTTTGATAATTACCTGTGGCCTGCAGAAAAATCGAAACCTGTTAACAATGGTATACTATTCACTGTTCTTCCTCCCAGGTAGCTTCAGAACCTCTTTTATTGACAGCCTTACTCGTTCTATGTTCCCAAAATGCCAGACTACCAGAAATTCTCTGAACAAGTCTTTGCTTTACATCTGCACTGACGGTGCAGTTCAACAGGGTTTGCTAAAGAAGAATCACAGGGCTCAAAATGACAGTGTTTGCAAATCTACAGTTTATTACTGTATGTTATAATGTCATAAATCTACAGTTTACAATATTATATGATTATATATGTCTATGTAACCTCTCTGAGGTCAGAGTCAGTCTCTGGGAGGTAGTATAATAAAGTGGTTAAGAATTTAACTTGGGATTGAAAAGAGTCCCAAAAGGAAAAGAATATAAAACATCACAGCCAAAGGCTGTCTCACAGCAAGAGGTCTGAAAAGGTCAGGTGTGGGCTCCTTTGTCTTCCCTCTGTTAGGTCTGTGGCCAGACACATACTCTCTCAGATCTGGAACCACCCAAGTGTGCAAACAAAACACCCTGGAACCAAGGAACACAAAATGGAGTCTTGACCACATTTTTAAATATTTCACTGGTCACATAGGCATATTCCTGCTATGGAGCTAATCTCAACAACAGAGCTCTGTGTTGGGGGTGTGGTCTCACCAAGACCAGGAGCAAATCATCAATCTCACTGTTACCAATAAATAATGTTGACAAACTGGTACAAACTGCCCCCAAAGCCCTTGGACTCACAGTCACAAAGCTATTATAATAGCTTTATATTAAAGCTAATAATATATAGTTTTGTGACTATTAATATATGTAACTATAGTCACAAAACTATTGTTATTCAGTGTATTTCAATGTCATGCACAAATGTTAGCAATATAGCTCAGACTAATTTCAGGCCTGCTGGAACTGTCATGAGCATATCTGCCTAGGGCCCCTTCTTCTCTCCTCTGCTGCCTTGTAGAGCAACGGCTACTTACCTTGCAGACTCAGCTCTAACATCAGCTCCTCAGCTAAATTTCCCGATGATCCTTGTCTTCTGCCAGCACTATACCTAGTGTGTACCTTTATTGTTGCATTTAACATTTATGACTATATATGTCTATACAAGCTCTCTGAGGTCAAAGTCAGTCTCTGGAAGGTAGTATAATAAAATACTTCAAATTCAATTAAATTGGAAGTGTGGATTAGAGAGTTGACACTGGGTACTATAGAATATAAATGATTTTCTTTAAGGGAATATTTTAAGGAAGGAAGTTCAATAGGCCTTAAATATGAGAATGGAAAGAAATGCTAGAGGGAGCATTTCTGGAATTCATACATTTTAACATTCGGTCTTAACATCTCTCACTCCAGGTTTATTAGAGAAAAGTCAAATGCTGGGCATCAGCTACCTGGAAGCGATTTTTGAATTAGCCTAAGAACAGGGAAACACGGACAGGAAAGTGCCATCCCTCAACTTACACCCCCAACCCTGGAGCCGCGAGTTGGGGCCCAGGGACTGCTAGGCCCCTGATACCTGGAACTCCAGGGTGCACTTGGTGCCCTGAGCGATGTCCTCGTAGAAGCACTGCTTGGCGTTGTCAGGAAGCTCGAAGGTGATCTCAGAGGCGCCACCGGGTCCAGGCACCAGCAGCAGCAGTGCGAGCAGCCTGCAGCCCCAACGGCCCGCGGCGGCCGCCCAGCGCTGCGCGGACCCCGGCCGCGGCATCCCGAGAAGTCGGCGGCCTCAACCGAGCTGCAAGACGCAGGGTCAGTTCTGCGCGGACTCACCGCGCGCGGCAGGCCTCAGCGCAGGCCGCCCCGCAAAGATACACGGCAGAGCAGGTCCGCGCCTGTGGGAGATTCGGGATCAGAGCTACCCTCCGGGTTCCTATGAGGGGAGCAGAGGGGAGCAGAGGGGCGCAGAGGGGCGCACCTGGAGCGGTGAAAGAGAAGCGGAAAAGGACTACGAGGGTCGGAAGTGGGGATTAGCCCTTGGGGGGGAAGGGGCGGAGCTTGAGACACCGGCTTCCGTGACCCGGATGTGTTCTCCTCCGGGGACAGGCGTTGGAGTGCGTACGTGGAAGCCCGCGAGGCGTTGGCTCTTCTTCCGTCGCAGCCTGGGACGAGGGGCGGGGCCAGGAAAAGGGGAGAGGCGGCCGCGGTGGTTACAGGCTATTGGCGAGGGTAATTACGCTCCACTCACTCGCTTTTTTTTTTTTTTTTTTTGAGACAAGAGTCTCTCCCTGTCACCCAGGCTGGAGTGCAGTGGCGCGATCTGGGTTCACTGCAACCTCCGCTGGGAACTTAGCGCTGGGGAGCATCGAGGGAGTGGTAAAGGGCTCATTTTGCCCTGGGGTGCTAATCTTTGGTGGTAGAGCGCTTTGCAATTTGCAGAGTTTTCTCATAAGTAATAATAAATATTTGGACAGGAGCTGGACAAGGAGTGCGAATTCTAAGAGCAGACTGCAGGAGTTTTGCCATGTACTGCCTGTGACGTCCGGCCACTTGCTTAAACTCTCTGCCTCAGTCTGTGTCTGTAGAATGGAGATAATAACACCTACCATAGAGAATTATTACAAAGTTTCAATATTTGGAAAAACTACTTAGAAGTGGTTGGTACATAGCAAGCACTACATGAATTTTTGTTACATAAATTAAACGTCTTCGAGCACGCCTTATCATCAAGCACTGTGCTGAGCACATTACATATATTATGTCATTCCATCCTTCAAACAACCTCATAAGGTATTATTACGCCTTTTCACTGATGAGAAAATTGAGGATCAAAAACATTGAGTAACTGCCTGTGATCACACCACTGATTTGTGTTGAAGTGCTTAAAAATAATAGTATTAATAAGTAATATTAATAATAATAGCTAACAGGTGATGATTCTTATAGTGCATTATACATTTTCTCATACATTATACACACGAATTAAATATTCCTTTTTAAATGATTAGATGAGGGTCTAGTCAGCAGAAGATGAGTAGAGGGTTTTATGAAAAGGAAATAGAGGCAGATAGAAAGCAGTCAGATAGGGAAGTGAGAGGGTGAGAGTAGGGGTGGGTGGGTAGTGGGGTATGAAGGGAGGAAGATGCAGGGCTGCTGTGCAGTCCTCCAGCCACCTGAAGTGCCCAAAGTCTCCACAGTGGGGAAATGAGGGGAGAAGATTTGAAGTCAAGGTTCTTAGTTATTGGGTGGGGATCTGGGGAAGGTTGAGCCTTCCTGAGAAATGGGCCAGAAACCGAAGCATTATTTGTCTTAGTGAGTAGGAAGAAATCTGAATTCAAAAAGAGAAAACATGGGTTCTATTTACTAATTATGTGACCGGGGACAAGTAACATTGATCTTCTAAATAAACCTCAGTTTCTTCATACATCAAATGGTAATACAAACAGACACAAAAGGATGAATAAGATTAAAATCACAATGTAATACATTACATACCGCTAGATAGGCAAAAATTTTAAGTGTAACAATAACAGATATTGGTCAACTTACAGAGCCACAAAACCTCTTATACACTGCTAGTGAAAAAGCAAATTGGTTAATTAAGTTGGAAAACAATGTGCTATTTAATAAAGTAGAATATATGTATACACACAACACACACACCTATATTCAGTGTATGTGTGCATGCATATACATATATATATATATAGCCTGGAATATATAGCCACCACCTGGAAATTTCACTTTACATATATTTATAGAGTATATGCTTTAGAGCAGTGGTTCTCAAATGTTGCTCTGAAGACCCCCAGAGGCCTCTTGAAACCCTTTCAGAGGGTATGTAATGATCTGTGTGAAGCTGGATTTTCATTATATATTTCAACCAAAACAGCACAACAGAGTGAATATCAAAGGAAATGAGCACCCAGCTTCTTCTATAAATCTAGATTATGAAAGATTTATAAAAATAAGGTCACTCTTCTTGCTAAATTTTTATTTGGAAAATATTTTTATTAAAAGATGTGTTATTTATGTAAATGTGTGCAGTGAGTTGAATTGTGTCCCCCTAAAAAATACATGTTCAAAGTTTCAACCCCTCCACTCTGTGAATATTATTTTATTTGGAAATAGGGCTTTTCACAGATATAATTAAGTTAAGGACCTCAAGATGAGGTCATCCTGGGATTTAGGGTGAGCCCTAAATCTAAAGACTGTTTTTCTTATGGTATGGTTTGGCTGTGTCTCCACCCAAATCTCATCTTGAATTGTAGTTCCTATAATCCCCACATGTCATGGAAGGGACCCGGTGGGAAGTAATTGAATCATGGGGGCAAGTTTTTCCCATGCTGTTCTCGTGATAGTGAATAAGTCTCATAAGATCTGATGGTTTTATTGTAGTTCCCATAATCCCCATGTATCATGGGAGAGACCTGGTGGGAGGTAATTGAATCATGGGGGCAGGTTTTTCCCATTTATTTATGTTTTCCATAAAACAATATTCATGTTTATAATGCACCAATCGTGTTTATAAACATACAATGCACGTATAATGCATTGTTTATGTTTATAACAGGTAGTTAGCTACATGAGATCTGATGGTTTTATAAAGGGCAGTTCCCCTGAACACGCTGTCTTGCTTGCTGCCATGTAAGATGTGCTTTTGCCATGTAAGATGTGCTTTTGCTCCACCTTCGCCTTCCACCATGATTGTGAGGCCTCCCCAGCCATGTGGAACAGTCAATTCATTTAACTTATTTTTCTTTATAAATTACCCTGTCTTGGGTATTTCTTCATAGCAGTATGAACATGGACTAATACCCCTTATAAGAGAAGGGAAGATTTCAGATGCACAGACACAAAGATACAGGGGGCAGAGTGGGAGGAGGGGAATGGCATATTGAAGACAAAGATACAGATTGGAATGATATGTTCACAAGTCAAGGAACATCAAGGATTGCCCATAGCTATGGGAAACTAGGAGAATGGCTTGGAACAGCTTCTCCTTCAGAGTTTCCAGAAGGAATCAACCTTGGCAATACTTTACTTGCAGACTTCTGGACTCTACAGTTCTGAGAGAAAAAATTTCTGTTGTTTCAAGTCATCACATTTGTAGTAATTTGTAATGGGATCCTTAGGAAACTAATGCAACATGTAATGGGTTTATTGTTTATTTTAAATGAATTATCAAATATTTTAAATGTCTCAGATCTCAATAACCTTTATTGGACATTTTTTAATTTTAAAATTTTTACTTAATCTTTAATTTTTACGATTCTGAGGCCCAGCTGAGAACATGATGGCTCACACCTGTAATCCTAGCACTTTAGAAGCCTGAGGTGGGAAGATTGCTTGAGCCAAGGCATTCAAGACCAGCCAGGGAAACATAGTGATACCTCTTCTCCATAATAAATTTTTTAAAATTAGCTGGGCATGGTGGCACATGCCTATAGTCCCAGCTACTTGGAAGGCTAAGGCAGGAGGATCGCCTGAACCTAGGAGTTTGAGGTTGTAGTGAGCTATGATCACACCACTGCACTTCAGCCTCAGTGACAAAACCAGATCCTCTCTTTAAAAAAAAAAAAAAAAAAAAAAAAAATTCTGAGACTAAAACGTATGAGAATCACTACTTTCAAGAAACTCATGCACAGGTATACCAGAATACGTATACGAGACTACTGAAAGCCAAAGCCTAGTAACAGTCTCAACTGGAAATACCCCAGATATCTATAAATGTAGGTATATGTAGGTATATTCAAAAATGAGACATAACATAGCAGTGAGAATGAACATATTATAGCTATATAGCACAACATTGCAGAATCTTACAAGTATGATGCCAAAGAAAGTGACAGAAAAAAAATCAGCATATAAAGGCTGACAACAAGCAAAACTGAACAATCCCATTTTCCCTAATACGTGGTGAAGCTACACAAAAAAGCAAGGGAATGATTATCTCAATAGTCAGGAGAGCGGGAAGGATGGAGTAATAAGTGAGAGACAACACAGGGTAGGGAAAGTGGGGGCTTCCTTGGTGCTGGTGATGCTCTTTTTCTTGACATAGGTGGTGGTTACATGTATGGTCACTTTGTATTTACTTATTATTATATGGTTTATGTACTTTTCTGCATGTATGTTAGGTTTCACAGCAAAATAAGGAAAATTTAATATACTGGATGCATCAGTAGTTAGTCATTATTGTGAGAAAAACACATCAAAACTTGTAGCTTAAAACAATCTGCATTTATAGTTTACCGCACATTAGAGCCCAGGTCAGCTGAGTGGGTCTAGTCTCACCTGGGCTCACTCATCCTCAGTGGTCCACTGGGGATTGGACAGACAACTTTGCTGATCTTGGCTGGGTTCATTCATATTTTGGCAGGATAAGTGGCTATAGGCTGGTCTAGGACGGTGTTGGCTGGGAAAACTGAACTCTCCTCCATGTAGGAGTCTCTCATCCTCTAATGGGCTAGCCTGGGATTATTCATGTGATGATCCCAGGATTTCAGGAGAGAGAATGTAAAAGGCCCCTTGAGGGCTAGGCTCAGTACTAAGCCCTGTCACTTCTGTCTCATTCTATTAACCAGAAGTCACAAGGTCAGCCCAGATTCCAAGGATAAGGAAAAGTTATGTCCGTCAGGGTTTCACTAGAGAAGCAGAATCACTGGAAGGCTAAATAAATAAATAAACAAGTACATAGTTATCTTTGGGTATACATATATTATACAGTGTATGGGAGGCTGTTTCTTCTGTGTCTGGTGCTAGAGCCTGAAGTCTGAAGATAATGACCATAGTCAAGAAGGAAAGATGGATGTGAAGTGGAAAAATAAAGAGAAACTAGAGCCTGTGAGAATGGGCCGCAAGTACAGCCATTTCTCACTGCCTCCAAGCCCCAACCTTTCAGCAATAGGTGAACTGCAGGAAAAGCTGTCATTCTTCTTCATGGAACTAAACATATACCCGGCCTGGGAGTCAGAAAACTTCAGGCATAAAAAAGAATATCGCTGCTGCTTCCTTACTTCAGATACACTGACCTTTATCTATGCAAGGAATAGAATTCTAGGAAACAGTAGCTCTGAATTAGCTAATTTAGTACAATACAAATCCACCACAGACACTTTGCAAAGGTGAGTATGGGGCCAGGGAAGAATTTTGTTCATTTTTGCGCTGAATTCACTCTGCCAGATAAAGACAGAAAATGAGCTAAACAAGATTCTTGTCCTTGGAGGGTTCATAATCTAGAGAATATGAATTTAATTTTGTTCCAGATTTTTAGTTTTTTTCCTTTACTTCCCTGGATTACTATAAGGATCAGAAAGAACATATATGTGAGAAAGCTTTATAAAATACACAAATTAATATAATCTTTATGTAAAGTACACGCTTTTACTAAGGACTACAAAGTGTTACAAGGAAAAAATAACCCATAATTTGGTCAGTTTACAGTGAAAACACAGCAATGGGAATTTTGACCCAAATGTAATCTTTGAGACTACATTGTCTCATATCCCCTACTAATACGTAGACTTGGGCAAATTACCTAACCTTTCTAGTACAGTTTCTTAATCTATAGAACGGGCTAATTGTAGGTGACTGAAAGGATATTGAATGAAATAATGAGAAAATGTCTGTACAGCACACAGCACGGTGCTTGAAATACAACAGGGACTCTAATTATTCCACAAAAGGCCATTATTGAAACAAAAACTATCATTTTATTCCTATAGATATGGGGTTTCCTATTATTTCTGTATGTTAGAATATTAGATGAGGTTAAATAATATTATAACTAACATAAATATAAGATAGAGAAGTTTCAGAGGACAAGGTTTAGGTGGAGGAAAGGAACATAGCCATGACCTCCTTGGTATCAGCATCAGATGCACATAAGTGAAACTCTTTTGCCGCCCAGAGATGGAGATCCCCTATTTAGGCAGCTCCTGACATAAGGGAGTGAAGACTAAAAATGTCAGCATATTTACTATTATACCTAGAGCCTGCACTCATCATTATCTGAATCTGAGATATTCCTGAAAACATTTTGGATAGCAATTTTGGGAAGAGTCAGGCTATATTCTATTTCCTATTATTTAAATAGGAAAAATAATAATCTATTCCATATTCATATAAAAATATCCAACCAGTTGTTCTAAATGTCACCAGCAATACTCTTCAACTTATATAGCAACTCACATATATCTTCATAATATAGTCATGTGCTTCATAACTATACTTCAGTCAACAACAGACTGAATATATAACAGTGATTCCGTAAGATTATTTTTTTCAGGTTTTAAAAATAACCTTTATTTTTTAAAAGTTAATGTGTGCATTATAGGAAATTGAAAACACGAGAAGGAACAAAGTCACCCACAATCACAAGCAGTTTGCTATGATTATAATACTGTATTTTTACTGTACTTTTCTATGCTTAAATACATAAATACCTGCCATCTTGTTACAGTTGCCTGCAGTATTCAATGTAGTCACTGTACAAGTTGGTAGCCTAGAAGCAATAGGTTACACCATGCAGCCTAGTTGCATAGTAGATTATACCATCTGGGTTTGTGTAAGTATATTCTGTGATGTTCACACAACTATGAAATCGCCTAAGGATACTTTTTTAAAAAATATGTCTGTCATTAAGCAATGCATGACAGTATAAGCATTTAAAGCACTAATTATCTAATTTCCTCAACACATAATGAGCTCATCAATGGTATGTTCATATGCAGCTCTCAAGGATACTCTATAGTATCAGATATAAATTACGTTTTCCTTCTACACTGCAAAGAACATGCACTGTAATGTAAATAAACAAGGACACACTATGTTAAAGATACATCATAACACTTAGCAAAATAACTTGATAAAACAAGGCAATTAAGAAATACTTGTTCTCGATCAGCCTGGGCAACATGGTGAAACCCCCTCTCTACAAAAAAAATGTAAAAAATTAGCCAGGCATGGTGGCACATTGTGGCTGAGTAGCTGGGACCTACTCAGGAGGCTGAGAGGGGAGGATCACTTTAGCCTAGGAAGTGAAGGTTGCAGCAGTGAGCCGAGATTGCACCACTGCATTTGAGCCTGAGAGACAAAGTGAGACCCTGTCTCAAAAAAAAGGGAAGGAAGGAGAAAGAAAAGAAAAGAAAGAGAAAGAGAGAAAGAGAGAAAAAGGAAAGAAAGAAGGGAGGGAGGGAGGAAGAAAGGAAGAAAGGAAGGAAGGAAGGGAGGGAGGGAGGGAGGAAGAAAGGAAAAATGAAAGAAAGAGGAGTTAGTTTCCAATTGCCCAGGTGAGATTTGGTAGTGGGAAGAGAGAAAGGGGGCTGTGATCTTAGTAGCAGTTTGGTGATGGGTGAAGTTTGAGGGAGAATGAGTAAATGAAGGAGTTAAGTCATGCAGTACGTGCCAGAAGTTTGTCCAGGTCTAAATTTGAGGAGCAGATAAACAGTCTTCTCACCTTGGCACTCAACAGTCAGTCAGTGACTAAGAAGCAAGGCCTGCAGCAATAAGACAAACCGCAATTGCCTTTTGTTGAATAGGCAATCCTTCAGGATGGACAGCGTTCCCTTAGCTTGCAGATATAAAGTTCTTACTTTATATCTGTAAATGTGTTTTGGAGTGTGATACTTCTGCTTATGTCATAATCACTGCCATTTATGATATCAGTCTTTCCTGTGCATGCTCTAAAGTATATTTTAAACATTGGGCACTGAGTATTCAGGGTTGCTTTTCTTTTTCCTCCTCTTCTGCTGACCAACAGTGATTATTAAGTTGCACAAATTTCAACATTTTCCTTAACTATAGACACACGCACACACACACACACACAAAATATATAAACCTTGGCAACTTCTGTGATTTTTTTTGTTTTGAAACTATGACTGCCCCAAAACATTGTTAGCAACTAATTGCAGAATAGATTTTCTAGAATATATTTTTATTTAATAATATGGAGAAGATGATATCTATAATGTGCAACCCATTTAAATAATGAAAGCAGGGACTCATCACTTGGGAACAGGTTGGAACTAGGTCTGCAGTGTACTCTGCATCCTCTCCTTTAGATATCAAAGTAATGTACATGCTTTGACTGACAGATGCATGGCAGATTCATTATAGCAGGCTTTGATTCAGAGTGAATTTGCAGAGAAATTGTTTGCAATCTTTAGATGATGAGAATTCAGAAAGTGAAAGATACCTATATTTTTGCCCAGTTCCACAGATTGCTCCGTAGTAAAGACTTGTCTGATATCCCTGATATTTAAGAGAAAGCCAAATAGATACATCAATGCATTATTTTTCACAGTTCCTTAATCTGTTTGAAGAGATGGATACAAAGATATACACAAAGGACACATTTTCAGACCTTTGTGAATTCCCAAATCTATGAGCACTTCTGCAGCATATGATTTTTCTACAGCAGGCAATGCATTTGAAGTTTAAAAATGCATGTGAAATTTTCATTTCGTTACTAAGAGTGATTGCCTACTTGATAGTGTATTGAATAGAAAGCAAAACCACAAGGAAACTTTGATGTTGGCCAGTCACACAAATCATATTTGTGGCTCAAGAAAAGAACAAATTGTCATAAGCCACTAGTCCTCAAAAGCCACTTACCAATGGCTGAAACTGAAAACACGAAATCTCTGGAAGCCAGAAATCCAGGCTACTAGATTGTCAGCTCCTCAGAAACCTCTGTAGTCGGACCATGTTGCTCACCTTCCTGCAGAAATTCCTGAACATTGTAAAGATTTCAAATTATAAGCATAATATTACGGGGCAATATTTCAAATCCTCATTTAAAATGGAAGTTGAAGACAGTAACAAACACACCACCTTCCTTAAGAAAACCAGTTTTACATTCTCCAAAATGTAGGGAGCAACAGAGAAGGAAGTTTCTCTTGTAAATGGCCAGTGAACCGGAAACCATACTGTGGGCTTTCATATTCATCGGCTCACTTTCAACTCTCCCTCCTACCCCACCAACGCCGACCACTAGGTGGTGCTGCTCTCATTCTAATATTTCTGCCCGGGCACCAATAATGGATTGTTCCTCTTTCATCTGAGATTTATAGTAGCACGGCTACTATATTTTTTGAAAATATAAAATATTTTTAAAATACTTAAAATATTTTATATAAATTATATAATTTATATTTTATATAAATTATATAATTTATAATTTACTATAAATTATAATATAGTATAATATATAAATATATATTTAAAATATTTAAACTTTTATAATTTATATAAAATAATTTATTTATATATTAAATATATTTAATATATTTATAACATTTTGTATCTAAATATTTATAAATATATTTAGTGAATATGTCATAAAATATATATTTATAAATATGTCATAAAATATATAATATTTAAAATACTTTATAAAATATTTTGAAAATAAAAATATTTTTTTGAAATATTTGAGCGAAATTTTGCAAAAAGCACCAGGATAAAAAACTAGAGATGAGAATGAAAAGTTATTAGTGAATGGATCACACAATTACATTGACAACTACTTCTGAAAGGTCATGTTGTGGGAAACGTGGGCATTTTCCTAGGGCAGTGCAGAACCATGGAATAGTTTTAACCGTGAAATAACCTAACTTCTATTGTCAAAAGAGCATTCTGACTGGCATATGAAGACTAAATTAGAGAGGTGTACTACTTCTCCAACTCTCTGACATCAGCTGGGTTTCCAATAATTCCATTCAATTCTCATGCTATCTATCTGAAGTTACAGTCAGTTCCCACAGGTTAAAGAGCTTAGTCCCAGAAGACTACCCCCACATCAGACACCAACACAAGTTCCAGGCGACCTGTACTTCTGACTGATCATCTATAAATCGAAGATTCCCACAACTCCCTGCTCAGGTTTGACAGTTCACTGGAATAGCTCGCATGACTCAGAAAGGCACTTTCCTTACCATTACTAGTTTGTTATAAAGGATGAAACTCAGGAACAACCAACTGTAAGAGATGCATAGGGCAAAGAAGGGAGGGGGATGCAGAGCTGTCATTCCCTCTCTGGGCACATAAACCTCCTAGCAAACCACCCTCCTGCTACCTCGAGATGTTCACCTACATGAAAGCTCCCTGAACCTTGTCATTTGGCAGTTTCATTATGTAGGTAGGAGGGATTGATTACATCTTTAGCCATTGGGGATTAACTTAAACTCTAGCCTGTCTGCCCTCCCAGGAGATTTGGGGGTTGGGCTGAAAGTTCCAGGCTTCTAATTAAGACTTAATCTTTCTGGTTACCATCGCCAATCTTAAAGCTATGTAGGGGCCCACCAAGAGTTACTTCACTAGAACAAAAGATTCCACCATCTCCCTTATTACTCGGGAAATTCCAAGGGTTTTAGGAACTCTGTGCCAGGAACCAGTCACTAAGACCAAATATTTTTCTGTGGCGCCACAGCCGCTGTGCACCTATGCTCTGATTGATGAATCATAGTGATATTTGGGGTTCCAAGAATCGCTATTAGTCAGGACATAATAATCTTCAAAATTGAAGTTATTTCTCCAGTGCATGGTTTCTGAGGTAAAGGTTCAACAATCCCTTGGGGGAAGACTAGCAGTATGATCACGGAAAGGGCCTTTCTCAACAATATCCAACATCTTTTTATTCAAAACATTCTAGGTGTGGAAACCAACTCAGGTCTGGAATTGGATGGAAGACTGGGATTTTCTAATGTGGAGGTTCAGAGCAGATTTCTGTTAGCCTTCAGCTTACTTGGTGTTCTGTGATTGTATATATCAAGGACTTTAGTAGGTTGCTTATCAGTTTTATTCATGTAGACCCCACAAATTAGTTACAACCAGAAATCTTTGCATATTACCTCTTTCTTTAGGTCTAATTAACAAACCCACTCTGCTGCCTTTGCAAATGAGCAGAACCACATTCCTTAGGGCACTGTTCTGGGAGATCCTCTTTATTCTCCTGAATTCAGAGAGCCCATTTTTATTCAGCTTTTCCCTCAAGCCCTTCCAGCTTACTAAGGACAGACAATAAACCATGTTTTAATGATTCAAGTGCACTCCTCACCAATCTGATTATCATGGCAAGTGTGAAAGGAGAGCCTTCTGGGCTGCAGGGTGGTGAAGGTGGATGGGAGGGATGCTTATCATATTCAATTCAACATGGATGTCCTCTGAAGTTTTCGAATTTCTTCCTCAACCTCATGCAAAGGAATTTGCTGCCTTTTAATATCACTTAATGAGCCATTCATTGCAGGCTTGTATTTGCTGGTTCAGCCAGCACACTTTTAGAATCACAGTGGATTGCCTGAGCCAGCTCAATGAATGGCAACACCTGCATCAAAACATAAGCTATCTGAAAAATTCCCTCCCAAAGAACCTTCGAAATCTATTTTCATTAACGTTCTCCAGATTTTTTATGGCATGACACAAATTAGTAAATTCCTGCAATTCCTTGTGAATGGAACTCTTATTATTTTTTTTTTTTTTCTACTCTGGTTCTGTTCTTTATTTGTTTTGAATTCTGGTAACTAGCCAAGCTACAATAAGACTTAGGTAATGATTCTTAGCTTTCTTCTGCAAGGGAGGTGAGCTACCATGGCAAAGGCAAGCAGTGGTGAGCATTTCAGAAGATTTTCAGGGCTCTGAGTGTGTCCCAATGTTGCTCTTCTAATTGTCAGGGTCTTAATTTTTCTTGATGATTGTCCTAATTTAACCAGATATAGTGAAGTTTTAAATTCAACCAACGTTGTAATAAGGCAGCCCAATAATTAATCTCTGCGTTTGTTTTTCAGGAACCTCAGACTCTAGCAATCATTGGAAAGGTTCTGAGTATTGTGCTGTGCTTTTGGGGAAGAATTTTAAGATTTGGACATGCCTTTCTTTCATTTTATTAGTTACTGCCTTCAAGAACAATCCTCCTGCCCTCATACACCAGAGATTTGCAAGGGAATATAAACCCTCAGAGATGAGCCGTCTCATCATTACCTGCCATGGGTTGTCACCTTCACATCCTGGAATCTGCACATAAGTTTTACTACCTTTTGTCTAATGGCGGCTTCTTCCACAAGCTTTTCCAAGTTATTAAGAACAGCCAGTGGAGCACATTTTAGTGATTCCAGTGCTGCTATCACACCATTCTAATTATCATGGCAAGAGAAAAAGGAGAGGCTTCTGAACTCTGTTGTGATAGTAGTGAGAGGGTGAGTGGCAGAGATGCTTATTATAGATCCAATCCAACATGACTGCCCTCTGAAAATCTGGGAATTTCTTTCATAACCTGATGAAAATGAATAATTGAAGTTTAAAAAATATCATTTAATACAGTCAGTCCTTTTAAAACCACCATGTTTCCCAGAGGCACTATTGCCTCCCTCTAACTCTTTGATACTAGTATCTGAATTAGTCAGAGTTCCTTGGCTGCAAGCAATAGAAACCAGCTCTGGATCACCTAACCTGAACAGGGTATTTGCTGAAAGAATACTGAGTCAAAGCACTACTCAACCTCAGGAAGGACCAGTATCGGGGAAGCCCCACTTGACTCTGCAGATGTCTAAGTGTTCCCATTGGATGACTCAGGTCCAACAGTCTTCCATTCCTATGTCCCCACTCAAGAGTCAAATTCTCCAGAGCATATGATAAGCCTAGCTTGGAGCATCCACTCTTATGGCAGGGTAAAGGAGGGAAATGTCTCATCACTGGTACATTTCAGAATCACAAGCCAAAGGTCCCTGAGTTAGGTCCCTGCAGTGACCAGATGGCACATACATATGAACATACACACACATCCACATGCATGCAAACACAATGGTGGCCTTTTAACTTTCCATTTTAAATGCAAAGATTAGAATACTCATCATGTACTTTCTGTTACATGGTCAATCTGAAGTAATTTTGGGAAAATATTTTACAAAGACAAAGGATTGAAATGTATTTTTACCTTATACTTCAGTTCTTTGGTAATCTAATTTACTATTACCTCTCACCACCGCTTGGGCAATGGTACAAAGAGGGCAGTCAATCTCTGACTTGTCCAGCTGCTAGAAGTTTAGCCAGTAACCACTATATCTCCACCCACCTTGCTTGCTGGAAAGTTACATGTTGAGACTGACCAATGAGCTTAGCACAGTGGCATATTGAGCATCATCCTTCCAGTTCTGCAAAAGGTAGCACTGACTTAAACAAAGGAACCGATGGCAGGACAATCCTGGCGAAGGGATTCTGTGGGGCTATGACCTGCTCAGCCCAGATACAGGGGTTCCTGAGTTTCCTTGCTTGGTTCAGCTCCTGTGTTTGTAAGGCTAGACCTGCAATGACTGTTCAGTAGATTTAGAAAAAGAAGAGGCTGCTCATTCTACCACATCCCCTATCTAGCCCTTGAGACTACCCTGACAGTCTGAAAAGGCCTCTGAAACTGTACCCACCTGTCCTTGATGCAGCTGGTATTCCTGTAGTCACAAGGGGCTTCTTAGTGGACATAAATCTGTAATAATTTAAGTAGTGGAGGATCAGGATTGTTATTTTTGCTTTTAGCAAATCTTTAATTTTTATTTTTCAGATCTTGTTGCAAATCTTTAGAGAGGAAAAGTGAATTCCCAGTATCTGAATGGCTGAGAGCAAGTCATGCTAAGATTGGGACCTACTTTTAACCAGCGGGAGTTAGGCAAGAAGGTTTCTGAGTAGAGATTGTTCTGGATAACATAAATGAATGAATGGAGTCCCCCTCTTTCACTCTCTGCTAATCCTGATACTTTCCCTCAGGGGCTTTGAGCACAATCACGACTCATTAATTATTTCTCAGCTTATTGGTCTTATGCCAGTCTAATATGTTCTAGCTGGCAAGCCCATGGGAGTTGGAACTTTTCTACATTTACTCACCATTGGATCCCCAGCACCCACCTACTGCCTGGCACACAGAGGGCACTCAGTGAATATTTCTTGATTGATTATGTAGCAGGGTTATACATTGAACTCACACTGGATTTAAAGGTGCAGAATTGCTACATTTTCTGAAACTGTTCTGCTCTGGCCTTCCTCATGAATACCCCCAACCTCTTGGGTAATACCTTATCTAGGGTATGAAGATACCTTAGATATGACAATTGAAAGATGTTGCTGGGCATGGTGGCTTAAGCCTGTAATTTCAGCACTTTAGGAGACTAAGGAGAGTGGATCACTTGAGGCCAGGAGTTCAAGACCAGCCTGGCCAACATTGTTAAACCCTATCTCTACTAAAAATAACAAAAATTAGCCAGGTGTGGTGGCACATGCCTGTAGTCTCATTGACCCAAGAGGCTGAGGCACGAGAATCGCCTGAACCTGGGAGGCGGAGGCTGCAGTGAGCCGAAATCACACCACTACTGCACTATAGCCAGGGCAACACAGTGAGACTCGGCTTCAAAAAAAAAAGGAAAGAAAGATGTTTCAGTTTCTTTTAGTTTAAACACTGTAAGTAGACAGAGCTGGTTTATAGAGTGAGAGTGTGTGTGTGTGTGTGTGTGTGTGTGTGTGTGTGTGTGTGTGTACCATCCTCTTTAGGTAAATGCTTAGTCTTCCTGAGCACTTTGTCCCTTTCCTGTGACCTTCTCTAAAATTATATCTGGGTGTAGGACCAGGTGCTTTGACAGAAGGATGAAATCACTGAATCCAGGAAGTGTCCTCTGGTGTCCTCAGTGGTGTCTTTTGAGTGCTAGCCACATCCTGCCCTGCAGGCATGAGTGGCTGATGCCTGAGGCTGGTGGAGCTCTGTTTGTGATCCACTGGCCCAGTTCTTCTAGTTGGGTCAGGGCCTGGCAGTGCCTCTGCTGCAGCCTCACCTGGGCTTTTGCCAGTGCTGTGGACCCTCTGAATCTCTGCCACATGCCTCATCCAAACGTTGACTAAGCAATCTACTGCACAGCCTCTGAAGCAGGATGACTTCTTTCCTCACCATGCCAACACCTACTAAGGCTGCCAGCTCTCAACACAGCCTTCTTCACAGGGTCCCCTGTGTTGTATAGGAATCTCTGGGTCCTGACACCTGGGAACTAATAGAGAATTGGTAAAGTTAATCCCAGCCCTCCCTTTGTCTAATGAGGTTACACAATAGATTCATAAACCTCCCTGTTTTGTGGGGCAAATGGAGAGAGAATTGCCTCTTTCGTGTTCCAAACATGAGTTGGATGAGCATCTGCCCCTTAATTCATCTACCATGCTTCCAGTTAAAGCCTGTAGAGGAGAACTGGGGCTCCCTGCCTTTTTCATTCTCTTCCCATAATTTCCCAGGCCTAGAGTTTTGGGCTGCCTACTCTTATGTCATATTTTCCTCCAACTTGACTGCAGCCTTATAGCTAAAATAAAATAGCAGACAGCATGCTGTAGAGAAAACAGTGCCCAAGCTACAGATGAGGAATTTTAAATTGGGAAAGACTAAAAAATTATATATTTTGTAAATAGATGGCTCCCTTCAGGCTTTCACTAATATTACAGTTTAAATTTTATTTTGCTATAAGATGCAAAATAGATCTATGAGAGCATCTAATGTGGAAGTGAGTTATTGACCTAGTCAGGGCAGTCAAAGAAGGCTTCCAGGAGGAAGTGAAAAGCAAGCTAAGGACTATAGATTGTGCTAAAGGAATAGCGAAGGGTTTTTCCTGTGGAAGAAACAGCATGCCTAGGTGTCCTGTGGTCAGAAGGTGGCCCATTACTATTTATTTTACCTTCAATGATGGTTGATTGTCAATTTAACATATGAGAAGGATATAATCTGACCATAGACTGAGCTAGGGCTAATGAGGACAAATGGCAAGGAAGACAGTTTCTAATTACCATCTCCTGTATAGTTCCAGTCTAATGGAGAATGATTTGTTAAATTAGTAGAGCTTGGTATCTTTTTGTTAAATGATTCTCTGATAATATTAACTTTTCTGCAAACTAGAAAGTAGAAAACTATTTTCTTTTTTTTAAAAAAAACAATGATTTCAAGGAGGCAATATTGCTTAAAACAAAGAAATATTTTAAAATTCATAATAGGAATATAAACCTGACCTTAACAATTTTTTTATAGGGCTAAAATTTTATTTTCCTCTTTAGAGGCATTGACTCAGTTTGATCTTTACAGAATATGCATGAAACACAATACAATAATCATTTAGATTAAAGAGGCTTGTGATTAAAACCAGATGGATAAAATGTTTTATTATTGGGCATTTTGATATTTATGCTGACTAAACATTACTCTTGAACTTGTCTCCAAAGGTCCTGACAAAATGATGACAGCGCATCCCTTGTGAAAATTCCACCCATCAGACAGTGTGAGAACATGAGCTCAGAATTACATCTGATAATTGCTCATCTTTAATTCATTTTAGAATATGATACACATAGGTGAAAAAAAACAAAACCCAATGACTAATGACTCATTCTTTTGTTGCCTTTAGCTTTACTTTCACAATAGCTTTTTGAAATACTGTGACTTGTGTGGTACAGAATCTGACCCCATCAAGAAAGGCACAGAAAGATTATATAACATATGTTAATCACCATCAGAATATCAATATGATTAGATAACTGCACACTGACGTTTCTGAAGAGATAAAAGAAAATTTGGTATGTTAGCAATCCCCAGGTGGTAATCATTTGTTATCTGCCTAATATACAAATTTCTCAACATACAGCTAATTAAGCAAGAGAAAGAAAAATATCCACCAGTAATTTGACATATGATATACTCAGTATTGAGTGTGGATACTTCATATTTTATGTATTTGCATAATTCCAGTGGAGAATAGGGTAAACTTTTATTTTTGAGGTTATAATATTTGTGATGAAAATGAACCTGCCCCTTATTCCTCACTCACTGGTTACGTGTGATGAAGTAGTTAATCTTCAAAGTGGGTGAATTGAGCTTTTTTCAGGCTAAACCATAATAACTTTATGGCAAAGACACAGTTTCTGAATTATGATCTACTATACATATATATGTATGTATATGTACATATATATTATATATATATATTTGGTTTGAAAATTCCCTTCAGAAATTTGATGTGGGGAAAAAATAGAAATAGGACAAGATAATGTGTTAAAGATGAAAATGGTAAAATGCTAGGGTGCAGAGAATAATCTCACATGAGCTTTCTTAATCCTTGGGAATAAAACATAACAACATGCTGTTCTTACATAACTCTGGTCTAGTTAATGGTATGTTGTCTGTATATGGCACTACATAATACTGTGTTTTCCCTAAACCCATGCATGATACTTTACACTAATTTATAAAAAGAAAGTATGTTCCCATGGACTAAATGCAAGAATACACACTGCAGTAGGTAGACAAGCTCAGGGAGCAGAAGCCAAACAATGAAGCTCTTCTTGAGGAACTGTGGTCACAAGATGAGGTCCTGCCACAGTATACGACCAGAGCTGCAAACAGTTGAGAACACTGAGAATCTTTGGGGAAGGTGGTATGCAGAGTTAAACTTGGGTATGGGTGGCAAACCACAGGATGTGTGTGAGGGGCAACCATGAAGTCATATGCAAGATTTAACTCATGTGCCAAGAGTAAGTGTGGTCCTCTCTGCCCTCAGTGTTGTAGCTTAAGAAACCAATATCCCAGGGCACAAAAGATTCTCTTGACCTCTTCCTTGGTTATTACTCATAGCATATTCTTTTGAATATACTGGGGTGGAAAATTTTTTAGATTTAGGGGGACAGATGATTTTAAGGAATTGCCAAATGCCGTTGGATGGGGAGTAATTTAGCTTTTTTTTTTTTTTAATAGTATTGCGATTTTTTTTCTTTTTAGAGAAAGAAGGAGAAAGAGAAAGGAGATTATTATAAAATAATGAGGCATTTTCTTGCATATCTTCAGTAAATTTATTTTAAAATATTATATACCTCATATATGTATGCTCCTAAGTATAAAGCATGTCTACTCAAAAATGTATAATTACATAATATTACCATGTTGTTCTTAAAACAAGAAAGGTAGCTAATTTCTATCTGGACTACAGGTCTTGTGTGATTGGTTCATATGGAATATGTTCATAGTACCCATGTCAAGTCTGGGGATGGATAAAAATAGGAAAACAAAATACATAGACAAAGAATAAATCTTGGTGCCAATATGCATAACAAATGAAAGCTTTAATTGCATCAAAAAATGAATATAGTATAGATGTAAGGAGCTGGCACAAACTCAGCACTCAATATGTGCGATCTGTCAGAGGATAGAGCTGCCACAAAAGCTATCATTATGAGCATTTACTGTGTACTAGACCTGCCAAATTGCTTTACACATATATCTTGCTTCTTTCTCGGGATGGCCCTATTACAGGGAAAATACTACTTTCCACTTTTAATATAGGGAGGTCTAGAGAGGTTAGATAAGTCAATTAAGGTCATACAGCTAACAGTAGCAAAGCCAGATTTTGAAACCATGTCTGTTTAAAACCAGATTCTGCACTTTTAATCCCTTAACTCTCTTTTGTATGTTTTCTGCAAAAGTAAAAAAGGAATTGAAATGAATATACTCTGCTTATATTAAAACGATTACACCAAAAGTCTGTTCCTTGGCTGAAACACACACACACACACACACACACACACACACACACACACACACACACACGGCATGGCCCTTACTGACTTATACACATATACCAACTTACTCGGCTGAATGAGTACTTCTCTCTTGTCTTTTATCTTTTGTCTTCCTTTACCTTCCTTCTTGACTGTCATCCTTCCCATTTGACTTTGCCTTAACCCCACTATTCCCATCTCTTTCACCTGAATCCCACCTTTACTTTTCTCCTTTCACAAAGGCAAAGACTTTGATGCTGTGGGTAAAAAGAAGAGAACCTGCAACCCCCTAGCTGCCTCGTCCTCCCCAGCCATAGGCCATTCAGCTGTGTCTGAGGCATCTTCTTGTTTCCCCAACAGCCTGCTTGCCACAATCCCCAAGCCCTTCTTCAGCTCACAGTCAGAGATGCCTAGAGTAATCTCAGTTTAGTTTTCCTCTACATTGTAGTTTATCCTGGCTTATGGCCTCCAAGACATAGCTCCACTATCTGTTTTCCTTTCCTAACAAGGTTAGGAGTAGGGAACACGAGAAATGAGGTGCAGGAGGAAAACTTTTCTCCATTTAGATGGTTTCTAGAGTGTGTCACACTGCCAGATAGAAATGAGGCTTGTTAAAAGAGTACTCAGTAAGTGGGGCTGTCCACCTGACATTGCCTCCTCTGGGTATCAGAGTCATGACTGCATCAGGCAGGTGAGGTCCATGACTTGTCCATATTCCACAGTGCCCTAGGAGTCAGGGCAGGAGGAGGGTCCTTTAACTTCAGATTTCATTAAAACACTGTATTAGTCCGTTTTCACACTGCTCTAAAGATACTACCTAAGACTGGGTAATTTATAAACAAAGGCGGTTTAATCGACTCACAGTTCTACAGGCTTAACAGGAAGCATGGCTAGGAGGCCTCAGGTGAAACTTACAATCATGGCAGAAGGCGAAAGGGAAGCAGGCACCTTCTTCACGAGGTGTAAGAGGGTGTGTGTGTAGGAGGAACTGTCAAACACTTATAAAACCATCAGATCTTGTGAGAACTCACTATCACAAGAACAGCATAAGGAAACCACCTCCATGATCCAGTCACCTCCCACCAGATCCCGCCCTCAACATGTGGGGATTATGGGGATTACAATTTGAGATGAGATTTGGGTGGGGACACAGAGCCAAACCATATATCAGACACCAACAGCATTTTCAAGTAATGATTACATCAACACTATAAAATAAGAACTAATTTAGCTATGCTTATGTATAAAAAATAAACAAATGCTATACAATGTCCCTGATGTAAACGTCCAATTCTTTCAAAACTTAATAGCTTTATAATATCATTGGCTAAGAATAGCTAAGAGAGTAGTCTAATAGTCTCTGTTCTGCTTAAGTAAACATCTCTTCTATAACACATTATCCGAATTCTGCTTATCTTTGATTTTTAATGATTCCCAGGCTGTTCCTGTTTCAAACTGAGACATCACCTCTCTGTGTGAGGACCCCTGTTGCTAGTCAGTAAATGACCCCTATCTGCAACTACTTAAAGTTCAGATTTTAAACAACAAAAGTCATTGTCATAGAATTGCCAATGTGTGTTTTCAATATACTCACCGAGATGCCTGGCACTAAGTACTTGTTGCTCCAAGAATAGCATCAGGCAAGGAACAGGGGCCTAGTAAAATGAGGTTAAGGAGAAAAAAAAAGCAATTTATTAGAAGGATGGGGGTGATTTGGGTAGCTTCCTAAAGACAAGAAACTCAACTAGCTTCCCCAAGTTACTCTGTCCACAGTCACAGGATCTCTTGTTTCCAATTTTCTTTGAGCAAAGGCTTCATTCTCCCTCTTCTAGGCTGGCTCTCTGCTTATCCCAGCGTATGGGAGGATATAGCCACTGCACCAGCCCTAGTTGTTCTTCCCTTCCAGTTCATACATTCAATAAAGACTTAGAGTTTGCATGTGCCTAATCCCATTTGCAGGAAAATGAACAGATTGACCAGCAGAAATTAGGTTTCCATTGGGTCCAACACACTAAGGGAGGGGGCCAACATGGGAGCCCACGAGAGAAGGAGGTGAGGAAGGGTTCTCAAAGGAGAAGGGTAGGATGAGAACAATGGCTTCTGTCTCTGGGATAAATGGCTTCACTTCTTTCTCATCGCTCTGTCCTGCATGCTTCTGCACTCTTGAGCAGGACAAATAATTTTTTTTAACCAGAGCCCAAGAGGCAAACTGATCAACCACTGGGCTTAATAATGGATGTTAGGACATGTCCCATGTATTACCATTAAACATGCTCCTGATAATACCTTTTCAAGGCTACAAGGGTATAGCTGTTTAACGATGGTATCCTCTTGGTTCAGAGACATAGAAGCAAAGAGGGGAGAACCAAACCTCTTTGTTCATGAGCCAAGAATGAAAGGAACAGCAATTGAAAGAAGTTCGTTGTATCTTATTCCCCCATTCTAGGTTGTTATCTCTTATCAGGATTTAAATCCTATCCAAGGGAGGCTCTCTCCCCGACATAGTGGAGGCTAGAAGTCAGTCTACTAATTTTTTTAGAGTCAGTTAAATGTGAAATTATGAAAAATACACATAATCCTTAAACATTTTATTTTATTTTATTTTATTTTATTTATTTTGAGACAGGCTCTCACTCTGTTGCCCAGGCTGGAGTGCAGTAGCGCCATGGTGGCTCACTGAAAGCTCCGCCTCCCGGGTTCACGCCATTCTCCTGCCTCAGCCTTCCGAGTTGCTGGGACTACAGGCACCCACCACCACGCCCGGCTAAATTTTTTTGTATTTTTAGTAGAGATGGGGTTTTACCATGTTAGCCAGGATGGTCTCGATCTCCTGACCTCATGACCCGCCCGCCTCGGCCTCCCAAAGTGCTGGGATTACAGGTGTAAGCCACTGCACCCGGCCTAAACATTTTATTTTAACTTAGAACATGTAAATGCATATTCATTTGCAAATGTTTTGATGTAGCCCTGCCTTTTCTTTGAATATAGAATCATTGTTTGGTATTTAGTTCCACATTGCTTGTCTAAACCACGTTTATTTTTTCTGATCTCCAGATATGGTTTATTTAAAGTGGAATGAATAACGACTCATAAAAGAGTACAAAACAGTAGATGTTCACCAATTTTTCTCTTTCAAGAACATTTTTTAGTGACTTATCTTCATTGACTTTCTAAAATAGTCAATGTGGTTGTCATAGAAACAATCATTCCTTTTCTTTTGCCCTCATATTTCACTGGTAAACATAATCATTAACTGAAATATGTAAATCGAGTGACAAGTACAATTGTCATGAACAGGTGTGAGAATTAGCTCTGCAGTCTCTCAGTAAGGATGCAGCTCAGCTGAAGGGAGGGAAGTTTTGCAGCCTGCACAGGAGTAGTGTCTTCTCAAACTTGGGTGTGCCCCAGAATCACCTGGAAGGCTTATGAATACACAGGTTGCGGTGTTTTAGCAATTCCAGGAGGTCTGGATTAAGCAAATCCAGGAGGCCTGAGAATTTGCATTTATATTAACTTATAGGGGCTGCCAATGCTTCTGGTCTGGGGACCATACTCTGAGAACCACTGTTCTAGTGCGTGACCCAGTAGCCACAAGCATTCAGCAGGTCATGGCAACAGTTTGGATGCTTTTCAGAGTGATTGGAGAGTGCCTGACAATCCAGCAGGCTAATTACATAAAGTTTGTTATGAGAGTTTGCCCTGTGATTCTTCTCTATCAGTCTCTCATATTGCTTATCCAAATGATCCGTGGTTAGCTGCTGAGGCTCAGTCAGTCACCCTGGGCTCTGGTTCCATCTGCAATGGATGACCGTGTAAATGACCATGTGCTCTGGGCTGGCTATTTAATTTTAATGAACCCCAGTTTACTTATCTGTAGAAAATGGGATGATAACATTTTTAAGGGACAAAGGACCTTGTTACTCATTGCACAGCAGACAACAGGAGCATCAACTTGTTTGTGTTGATTTCCTTTGCCACCAAGTCCCATAGGGTGACACAATACGGGCCATATGGATGCTATGCACACAGGGGGTTTGTGTTGTATCTAAGGAACACTGAGTGTTGGGAGTCTATTGCTTTATAGCAAGCACTAAATAAGCCTACTGTTGGTGTGGAGGAAGATCGTACCTTATCTCTCAAATTTGCCAGCACATAAAATAACCTTGAGAAATTGCCCTGTAACAGACCAATCAGTCTTGCAGTCTTGCCACACCCAGAAGAAGAGTGCCAGGGGCCCAAGGAGGACTGGCTGTTCTAGCACTGTGCACTTGTTCAAAGTGCAGAATGGATGTATCCAAGCATATTCCCATTTTATAACTTGACATTCATTACCAAATCACCCTTCAAAAAACTTTTACCAAGTTACATTCCCAGCAAGGACCCATTTTCTTACGTTCTTACTACACTGAGTAATTATCACCTTTTAATCTTTGCAATTTTATAGGTCAAAGACAAATTCTTGTTTCACTTGTGTCTCTGTGATCAATAGTGAGATTAGACACCTTTTTACACTCATTAGTCATTTATGTTTTTTCTGTTGTGAATGGCATGTGCTGGTTTTCTCAAAACGAGTTGACTTGGCTCTTCTCCTTGGACCCAGGAAGAATGCAGCCTGGACCTGATCTTATGTGCTGAGTACCTATTAAGAGCAAGGCTCTGGTTTCTGTCTTGAGCTTCCCCACAGTAGTTGGGAAAATGAACCACACTCAAGTACAGGGGGACTTGCAATGGCAGCCTCTGAATCCTAAAGGATGAATGTATAACACAATCATTTATTCAGTCAGCTATCACAGAGCCCCTTCCAGTACCAGGCATTTCTCCAGGCACCGGAGATATAAGAACCAGACATATTTCTGCTCCTAAAGCCCTCATTGTCTGGTAAAGAACAGGCAAGTAGAATACAGTGTGAGGAGGAGCTATGATAATAGGAGTGTACATGGGGTGCTATGGCAGCAAATCAGAAGATGATAATTTTTATATTTTCTAATTTATGTAACTTTGTGAGTAATGAGAATATGTAAGATAATATACAGCTCAAAAAATTATAAGATGTTATTATTAGGGATGGCATGATACTATAAGAGGATTGTAGTTTAGACATACAAGAGTTGGTATCTCATTTCAGCCACTTTCTAACTGTGTGATCATGAGAAAGTTTCTTAATAATATCTTCTTCATAGAATGACAATGAGTCACAAAAATAATATAAAGTCCAATCTATTTGTGGGACCTGGAGATCTACATATCATGTTTATATATATTTAAAAGTTTAAAGCAAGTTAGTTATAGATAAAATGCAATTTTTGTCAAAATTTCAGTTGCCTTCTTTGCAGAAATTGACAAGTAGATCCTAAAATTCATATGGATATGTAAAGGACTTCAAATAGCCAAAATCTTGAGAAAGAAAAGCAGTTGGAGGATTCACACTTATCACAAAACTCACTACACAACTACATTAATCAAGACATAAAAATCAAGACATTGAAAATAGACATACAAGTCAATAGAATGGAATTGAGAGGCCAAAAATAAAACATTACACTTACAGCCAATTGTGCTAAGACAATTCAGTGAGGGAAAGATTAGGCTTTTCAATAAATGGTGCTGGTACAACTAGATGAAGCTGAAATCCCTTCCTCACACAAATATAAATGAACTAAAAATGAACTATAGATCTAAATGTAAGAGCTTAAACTATAAAACCTTCATGAGAAAGCACAGGTATACATTTTCATGACTTTTTATTAAGATATGGTTTCCTTTTTTTTTTTTTTTGGAGACAGAGTTTTGCTCTTGTTGCCCAGAACTAGAGTGCAGTGACACGATCTTGGCTCACTGCAACTTCTGTGTCTCATGTGCTTCCATGTGAAGAGACCACCAAACAGGCTTTGTGTGAGCAACAAGGCTGTTTATTTCACCTGGGTGCAGTCGGGCTGAGTCCGAAAAGAGAGTCAGCAAAGGGTGGTGGGATTATCATTAGTTCTTATAGGTTTTGGGATAGGCAGTGGAGTTAGGAGCAATGTTTTACATGCAGGGGGTGGATCTCAAAAGTACATTCTCAAGGGTGGGGAGAATTACAAAAAACCTTCTTAAGTGTGGGGGAGATTACAAAGTACATTGATCAGTTAGGTTGGGGCAGAAACAAATCACAATGGTGGAATGTCATCAGTTAAGGCTCTTTTCACTTCTTTTGTGGATCTTCAGTTGCTTCAGGCCATCTGGATGTATACCTTCAGGTCACAGGGCATATAACGGCTTAGCTTGGGCTCAGAGGCCTGACACTCTGCCTTCCGGTTTCAAGTGATTCTGCCTCAGCCTCTTGAGTAGCTGAGACTACAGGTGCGTGCCACCATGCCTGGCTAATTTTTGCATTTTTAGTAGAGATGGGATTTCACCATGTTGGCCAGGCTGCTCTCGAACTCCTGACCTCATGATCCATGCACCTCGGCCTCCCAAAGTGCTGGGATTACAGGCGTGAGCCACTGTGCCCAGTCTAAGAAATGGTTTCTTAATTATGAACCAAAAGCACAAAGCAACCAAAGAAAATATAAATTAGACTTGTGCTTCAAAGGACACTACAACAAAAATATAAGGTCAACCCACTGAATGTGAGAAAACATTTGCAAATTGTCAGGCCTCTGAGGCCAAGCAAGCCATCATATCCCCTGTGACCTGCGTGTACATATCCAGATGGCCTGAAGCAACTAAAGATCCACAAAAGAAGTGAAAATAGCTTTAACTGATGACTTTCTACCATTGGAATTTGTTCCTGCCCCACCCTAACTGATACGATATAGTCTCCACCGCCCTTAAGAAGGTACTTTGTAATATTCTCCCCCGCCCCTAAGAATGTACTTTGTACACCTATGCCAAACCTATAAGAACTAATGATAATCCCACCACCCTTTGCTGACTCCTTTTTCCGACTCAGCCTGCCTGCACCCAGGTGAGATAAACAGCCTTGTTGCTCACACAAAGCCTGTTTGGCAGTCTCTTCACACAGATGCGTGTGATATTTGGTACTGAAGACCCGAGACAGGAGGACTCCTTCGGGAGACCAGTCCCCTGTCCTCACCCTCACTCCGTGAGGAGACCCACTTGCCACCTCGGGTCCTCAGACCAACCAGCCCGAGGAACACCTCACCAATTTCAAATCAGGTAAGCAGTCTTTTCACTCTTTTCCAGACTCTCTGGCTACCCTTCAATCTTCCTCTCTTGCTACCCTTCAATCTCTCTGTCCTTCCAATTCCAGTTCTTTTTCCTCTCTAGTAGAGACAAGGATAAACATTTTATCCACGGACCCAAAACTCCGGCACCGGTCATGGACTCAGGAAGACAGTCTCCTCTTGGTATTTAATCACTGCGGGGATGCCTGTCTGATTGTTCACCCACGCTCCATTGGTGTCTGATCACTGCGGGGACACCTGCCTTGGTCATTCACCCATATTCCCTTGGTGGCAAGTCAATTGCAGGGATGCCTGCTTTGGCTACTCACCCACATTGCAGCCCAGGGCTGTTCACCGCCGCCTGCTCCGTGTCTCTACCTTTCTCTTTAAACTTACCTCCTTCACTATGGGTAACTTTCCACCCTCCATTCCCTCATCTTCTCCTTTAGCTGTGTTCTTAAAAACCTAAAACTCCTTTGACTCACACCTGACCTAAAACCTAAATGCCTTATTTCCTTCTGCAATACCACTTAACCCCAATACAAACTCGACAATAGTTCCAAGCAGCCAGAAAACGGCACTTTTGATAGCTCCATTTTACAAGACCTGCATGACTTTTGTCAAAAAATGGGCAAATGGTCAGAGGTGCCTGACGTCCAGGCATTCTTTTCCACATCGGTCCCTACCTAGTCTCTACTCCCAATGCAACTCATCCCAAATCTTTCTTCTCTGTCTCCTGTCTGTTCCTTCAGTCTCCACCCCAAGTTCTGAGTCCTTTGAATCCTTCTTTTCTGTGGACTCATCTGACCTCTCCCCTTCTCCCCAGGCTGCTCCTCACCAGGCTGAGCCAGGTCCCAATTCTCCCTCAGCCTCTGCTCCCCTACCCTATAATCCTTCTATCACCTCCCCTCCTCACACCCAGTCTGGCTTATAGTTTCATTCCACGACTAGCCCTCCCCCACCTGTCCAACAATTTCCTCTTAAAGAGGTGGCTGGAGCTAAAGGCATAGTCAAGGTTAATATTCCTTTTTTCTTTATCTGACCTCTCCCAAATCAATTAGCATTTAGGCTCTTTTTCATCAAATATAAAAACCCAGCCCAGTTCATGGCCTGTTTGGCAACAACTCTTAGATGCTTTATTATCCTAGACCCCAGAGGAAGGCTGTCTTATTCTTAATATGCATTTTATTACCCAATCAGCTCCTGACATTAGAAAAAGCTCCAAAAATTAGATTCCAAACCTCAAACCCCACAACAGGACCTAATTAACCTAGCCTTCAAGGTGTACCATAATAGAGTAGAGGCAGCCAAGTAGCAACGTATTTCTGAGTTGCAATTACTTGCCTCCACTGTGAGAGAAACCCACCACATCTCCAGCACACAAGAACTTCAAAACGTCTGAACCACAGTGGCCAGGTGTTCCTCCAGGACCGCCTCCCCCAGGAGCTTGCTTCAAGTGCCAGAAATCTGGCCACTAGGTCAAGGAATGCCTGCAGCCCAGGATTCCTCCTAAGCTGTGTCCCAACTGTGCGAGACCCCACTGGAAATCGGACTGTCCAACTCACCCGGCAGCCGCTCCCAGAGCCCCTGGAACTCTGGTCCAAGGCTCTATGACTAACTCCTTCCCAGATCTTCTCGGCTTAGCAGCTGAAGACTGATGCTGCCTGATCGCCTTGGAGGCCCCCTGGACAGTCACAGATGCTGAGCTTCAGGTAACTCATAGTGGAGGGTAAGTTTGTCCCCTTCTTAATCAATATGGAGGCTATCCACTCCACATTATGTTCTTTTCAAGGGACTGTTTCCCTTGCCTCCATAACTGTTGTGGGTATTGACGGCCAGGCTTCTAAAGCTCTTAAAACTCCCCAACTCTGGTGCCAACTTGGACAACATTCTTTAATGCACTCCTTTTTAGTTATCCCCACCTGCCCAGCTCCCTTATTAGGTTGAGACATTTTAACTAAATTATCTGCTTCCCTGACTATTCCTGGGCTACAGTCACACCTCATTGCCACCCTTTTCCCCAGTTCAAAGCCTCCTTTGCATTCTCCCCTTGTATCTCCCCACCTTAATCCACAAGTATGGGACACCTCTACTCCCTCCTTGGCAACCAATCATGCACCCCTTACCATCTCATTAAAACCTAATCACCCTTACCCCGCTCAACGCCAATATCCCATCCCACAACAGGCTTTAAGAGGAATAAAGCCTGTTATCACTTGCCTGCTACAGCATGGCCTTTTAAAGCCTATAAAGTCTCCTTGCAGTTCCCACATTTCACCTGTCCAAAAACCAGACAAGTCTTACAGGTTAGTTCAGGATCTGCGCTTTATTAACCAAATTGTCTTGCCTTTATTAACCAAATTGTCACCACCCTGTGGTGCCAAACCCATATACTCCCCTATCCTCAATACCTCGCTCCACAATCCATTATTCTGTTCTAGATAAACCTAGCTGACCCCATAAATCCTAAATCCTTTCCCCACTCCCCTTTTCATTCCTTAAAAAACTGCCCTAAAAGCTGCTCCCACACTAGCTCTCCCTAACTCATCCCAACCCTTTTCATTACACACAGCTGAAGTACAGTGCTGTGTGGTTAGAATTCTTACACAAGAGCTGGGACTGCGCCCTGTAGGCTTTCTGTCCAAACAACTTGACCTTACTGTTTTAGCCTAGCCCTCATGTCTGCATGCAGCGGCTGCTGCTGCTTTAATACTTTTAGAGGCCCTCAAAATCACAAGCTATGCTCCACTTACTCTCTACAGTTCCCATAACTTTCAAAATCTATTTTCCTCCTTACACTTGATACATATACTTTCTGACCCCCAGCTCCTTCAGCTATACTCACTCTTTGTTGAGTCTCCCACAATTACCATTGTTCCTGGCCCAGACTTCAATCCGGCCTCCCACATTATACCGGATACCACACCTGACCCCCATGACTGTATCTCTGCTCCACCTGACATTCACTCCATTTCCCCATATTTCCTTTTTTCCTGTTCCTCACCCTGATCACACTTGGTTTACTGATGGCAGTTCCACCAGGCCTAATCACCACTCACCAGCAAAGGCAGGCTATGCTATAGTATCTTCCACATCTATCACTGAGGCTACCACTCTGCCCCCCTTCACTACCTCTCAGCAAGCCGAATTCATTGCTTTAACTCAGGCCCTCACTCTTGCAAAGGGACTACACATCAATATTTATACTGACTCTAAATATACCTTCCATCTCCTGCACCACAATGCTGTTATATGGGCTGAAAGAGGTTTCCTCACTATGCAAGGGTCCTCCATCATTAATGCCTCTTTAATAAAAACTCTTCTCAAAGCAGCTTTACTTCCAAAGGAAGCTGGAGTCATTCACTGCAAGGGCCATCAAAAGGCATCAGATCCCATCACTCAGGGCAACGCTTATGCTGATAAGGTAGCTAAAGCAGCAGCTAGCGTTCCAACTTCTATCCCTCACAGCCAGTTTTTCTCCTTCTCATTGGTCACTCCTATTTACTCTCCCACTGAAGTTTCCACCTATCAATCCCTCTCCACTCAGGGCAGATGGTTCTTAGACCAAACAACAACAACAACAAAAAAATCTCCTTCCAGCCTCACAGGCCCATTCTATTCTGTCATCATTTCATAACCTCTTCCATGTAGGTCACAAGCCATTAGCCTGCCTCTTAAAAACCTCTCATTTCTTTTTCATTGTGAAAATCTATCCCCATTCCACCACTCTTGACTCCCTCTTGGAGTGGATAGATGATCTTTGCTGACAGGACACACTCCAACACTTTCACCCTGATGAAATCCTATTCTTTACTTTTATACTCACTTTTATTCTCATTCCCATTCTTATGCCACCCTCTACCTCTCCCCAGCTATCTTCACCACACTATCAATCTCACTCACTGTCTCCTAGACATTTCTAATCCTTATTTAGCAAACAATTGCTGGTTTTACATTTCTCTTTCCTCCAAAATCACCAAGGCCTCGATTTACTCACTGCTGAAAAAGGAGACTCTGTATATTTTTTAATGAAGACTGTTTTTGTTGTTGTTGTTGTTGTTTTTACCTAAATCAATCTGGCCTGGTATATGACAACATAAAAAAAACTCAAGGAGAGAGCCCAAAAATTCACCAGCCAAGCAAATAATTATGCTGAACCCCCTTGGGCACTCTCTAATTGGATATCCTGGGTCCTCTCAATTCTTAGTCCTTTAATACCTGTTTTCCTCCTTCTCTTATTCGGACCTTGTGTCTTCCATTTAGTTTCTCAATTCATAAAAAACTGCATCCAGGCCATCACCAATCATTCTATACAACGAATGCTCCTTCTAACAACCCCACAATATCACCCCTTACCCCAAAATCTTTCTTCAGTTTAATCTCTCCCACTGTAGGTTCTTACACTGCCCCTAATCCTGCTTGAAGCAGCCCTGAGAAACATCGCCATTATCTCTCCATACCACCCCCCACAATTTTCACCACCCCAACACTTCACCACTTTTGTTTTGTTGTTCTTATTAATATAAGAACACAGGAATGTCAGGCCTCTGTACCCAAGCAAAGTCATCATATCCCCTGTGACCTGCACGTATACATACAGATGGCCTGAAGCAATGGAAGACCCATGAAAGAAGTGAAAATAGCCTTAACTGATGACATTTCACCATTGTGATTTTTTCCTGCCCCACGCTAAATGATATGATATAGGTACTGTGTAATATTCTCCCCCACCCTTAAGAATGTACTTTTTACACCTATCCCAAACCTGTAAGAACTAATGATAATCCCACCACCCTTTGCTGACTCCTTTTTCCGACTCAGTCTGCCTGCACCCAGGTGAAATAAACAGCCTTGTTGCGCCTGTTTGGTGATCTCTTCACATGGACGTGTGTAACACAAATCATACATCGGACAATGAGATGTACTGTCAGAGATGTCAATAATAAATCAAATAAGCAACTGTTAAGTAAAATATGTTCCATCCTCTTGACAGAAATAACTACATAAAGAAAAAAAGAAAAATTTGTGTTAAGTATGGTTTTATGTGATTGCAAGTTGGTAAAATATTAAACAACAAAATTTAATAACTATTGATGCATAAAAGACATAATTCACAAAATATATTTATTTCATAAAATTTATTTTTTCTTGCTGTCATTTCAGCAAAATCATTAATTTTGCAGTTAAATTATGTACATAATTTATCTTCTGTTGAAAGTAATGATTCTGAAGGATAACATTTAGTTGTATTACAGTGTATGAAATGTGAATATATTTTAATGAGAAATGTAAAGTAAAATAAATGTAAAAATCAAAACTTTAATTATTGTTATGTTTTAAGAAGTTTCCTTCTAAAATATTTAAAAATATGTATTAGAATTTCAAGCAAAATAGAATGTACAGTGTAGTTAATAAATATCAAAAATATAAATCAAAAGTATTTAAAGTAAAATTTTTAATTTAGTTTTTTGAAAATGTAATGAACTATCATCAAATATTATTATAAAAGCAAAACTATTTGTATTTTAGCATTTACTGTCTATCTAATTGCCAATATAAACCATCATTAAGGGATGTTACAGTTTAAGCCTAAATACATACAACTCTAAGAGAATATGAATTGTTTCAATTGCAGAATATTTGTCAGTTGATCTTTGTGCAGTGCAACTTTGTGAGTTTCCTGTTTCACTGGTACCTCTGGAATTGGGAATTGAAAGATAATGAAAAGGAAGAATATAGATGCTATTTGACCTTACTGGGAAAAAATACTTCTACATAAAAGAATCTATTTGATTCATGCTAAGAGGACAGTGTGAAAAGTTAATTAATTTGTCTTTTGTTTTTAAATGTTTCTACTGTTTAAGTCTTCCTGCATTCTGAAGCATTATGTTTCTCTGACGTCAGCAGCAGTACAAACCACAAACCTTCAAGTTTAGGGACACAGTTCATTTATTTTTTCAAGGACATAGGGGAAGAGACGTGGAGAAGAATTTCCCTATGGCCAGAATGATCCTGAAAGGTGACTGATAAATGAATTGTGTATGTGTGTTTATGATATGCAGAGCCCTCTACAATGCAGATCCCAGGCGGATCTAGCTCAGGTGTAAGGGTGGTTCTGTAAGGCATGACACATGGCAGAGGAGAGGTAATGAACATTTACACTCTTTATCCTACTTGATTATCAGAGGGTTGAGCACTGTAGACTTTCGTCATCTTGAAACACCTTTTCTTTGTCTTTTGTTATTCCACCTTTTCTGACTTTCTTCCTAAGTCCTCAGCTACTTTTTCTCGGTCTCCTTTGCAAGACCATTTTCCTCAACCAAATATTAATGCACAAGGAGGCTCAGTTTATAGGCCCTCTACATCCACAGTTTTAAATATGGTCTGCCTGCCATTAATGGCTACTCAGCATCTACATTTGGACATCTTTAAGGAAACTCAACTTTTAACATCAACAAGATCCAATTCATATTTTGCTGGATATTTTATGATTGCCCTTCTAGATCCACTCTTCATTCCTTTCCATCCTTATGTGTGTCCTGAGAGGGTATCCTCTAGGTATAGTCTACCTCAACAGACTCCCTTGTTGTATTAATTTCCTTTGTATTTGGATTTCGGTTTGAAGATCGCTGGTAGAAAATCTGAGGGAGGGCAAAAAGTAAGGTAGAGGTATTTGTTCCCTTAGCTACCTCCATCCAGAGTTACCTAGGCCTGAGGGCAGAACCTCTTGCCCAAATATCTTATCTCCTATCATGTGACTTCCTAAACTAGGTTCCCATAATTGTTCCTTCTCTTTGCCTTTTGTAAATTCTACTATTTACAGTCCTAGAGTATTGCACTATTTCTCATGGTTTACCCACTCTGATTGCACTTTTATAAATAGTCCCTTCAAATTACCCAATTTGACTGTACCATCTTTTTTCCACTGGGACCTTAATTGGTACAATAAGTGATACTATGACTGGTCCCAGAAAACAAAGTAAAATCCTTAAAACTCTGGATTGGATTGTGCAGTACTTGAAGAGTACCGGGGGAATGGGGTATGGACAATCCTTGACATACAGTAGTATCACAGTTACTCAAACTGTCACTGGTGATGACACAGGAGGTCAGGGTTTTGGGAAATCAAGTAGCTGTAAAACTTGATTGCTATGAGTTCTACAGATCTTAGGAACTATAGTGTCATCTGGGTTGTTCTAATGGCCCTAGGGAGAATAAGTAGGGACAAAGAGAAATGAAATTGCCACATGAGAATTTATGTGGAAAATCAGAGAGCCCTGATGGCAGCTTTAAAAGCAAATCTTGATTCCAATAACTGCAGGAGGAAGTAGTTGAGAACTAAGCTTAGGATCTGATTATAAGGGTTGCAGCATTAATTAAATGCTCAAGTTCATGAGGCTTATGATATTAAAATAGAGGCACTTATGGGGAATGAGTGCAACCCTGTCCCTTGAGTCATGGAATGAGTCACACTACTGCAAAGAAAGTATGACAATGTGTTCACGCCACTGCAATTCACTAGTCTTGCCCATCTCCAAGAAGGAGCTGGATCACCAGAAGAGCAGAATAGCCTGCTGACCACACAATTTTGGCACCAGCAAAAGAGAACACCTTCAAGGTTAGGGGGCCTGTCCTGCAAGATATGGCAAATACTTTAAATGAACAACATCTCCCTCTATATCTTTCTCTACAAGTAGAACTAATGGGTCTGGAGACCAAGCAAACATGTGACATTTGCAAAAATGTATAATGTACAAGGCTACAAAACAAGGCTTAATAAATTCCAAAGAATGGATGCTATACAGCTTGTTCTCCAAAAAGAGTGCAGCAAAATTAGAAACTAACATTAAAAAGAGATTAGAAACCCTCATATGTTTTGAAATTTTAAAAAAAACACTACAAAAACATTCATGGGTACAATATGGCAAGAGAAAAAATAAAAGGTATAGTGTCTGGAATGGAAGGAATAAAATTGTCATTATTTGCAGATGACATGAATTGGAAAATAAAATGAACCTTGATACTTTTGTATACGATATAAAAAATCAGTATAAAATAGATCACAAACTTAAATGTAAAGGTAAAACAGTGAAGCTTTTAAAAAATACGTAAGAGAATATCTTCATTGCCTTGAGGGGGGTAAACATTTCTTCAACAGGACACTAAAAGCAATGCCAATGAGAGAAAAAAAAATTTCATTGAAGTATAAACTTTTGTTAATAAAAAGAGATTATTTAGAGAGTGAAAAGACACGCTACTGAGAGAACAAATTCACAATACATATATCTGTAAAAAGACACATGCAGAATACACAAAGAACTCTTACAACTCAATTATAAAAAGACAATAATGTAATTTATAAATGAGAAAAAGGTTTGAATTAACATTTAATAAAAGAAGATATGCAAATGACCAATTAACATACAAAAAGGAGTTCAAAATTATGGTCAGCAGGTAAATGAAAAATAAAATGACATTAAGGTACTATGCTTCACACCAAAATAAGTAAAATTTAGAACAAAACAAACTGACAATGCCAAGTATGATGGAACGTGGAATGACCAACTCTCACACATATACTGAGTGTAAGTTGGTAAAAATCACTCTGAAAAACAGTTTGAAAGTATCTAATAAAGCTAAATATATGCTTATTCTGTAATTCAGAAATAACTACTGCTAGCTATATTCCCAACAGAAATGAGTAAAGATGGCCAGCAAAAGACTTTTATAAGACCTTTCATACTAGTTTTATTCGTAATAGCCCCACACTGGAAGCAATCCAGATATGACTTGAGAGTAGAATGGACAAATAAGTATATTCATTCCCAGTAATGGAGAGGGGGAAAAAACCTGTTGCTACAATATGAATAAAACTCACAGACATAATGAGGAGTGAAAGAAGTGAGTCACAAAATGGGACACATGGTTCCTTTGAGATGATATTCAGAAGAGGTAAGACTAATCCATGGTATTAGTCAATAGTGGTTACCTCTGGTGGGGTATTTTGGGGAAGGGACATAGAAAAGCTCTTTGGGATGCTGGAAATGTTTTATATCTTGATCTGGGCAGTAGCTACACAAGTGTATACATATGTAAAATTCATTGAGTTATTCACTTAATCATGTACTTTATATATAATAAGCCTTCATAATAATGTTTCTTAAGCCACAGAACAAAGAAAAATTTTAATGAGAATTATAAAATATTTAGAACTGGATGACATAGAAAGCACTGCATGTCAAAACTTGTGGGATACAGCCAATGCAGTACATAGAAGGCAATTTATAACCTTAATTGCATATATTACAAAGAAAGAAAGATGAAAAATTAATGAGCTATTCAAATACAAAATTGCTAGAAGGACCACAGAGAAACTCCAAAGAAAATAGAAGAAAGAATATATGTTGAAAGCAGAAGTAAATACAATATAAAACAAAAACAGTAGTACGGAAGATGACAAACACATAAAGAGAGAACGATAAATAGAAACTACGAACAAATGAAGAGCAGAAATGAGTCAGTAGCTACAAAAACAGAAGAAACAGAAGCACCATAATGGTTGGGTACCACAGGAGGAAGCATGCCAGAATCTAAGACTCAGATGTGGCAAATTTTTAGAGTGGCTGTTTTGTTCCAGACTTGCAGTTAGACTACTGGAGCTACAGTGGTATAGGAATTAGGCTGCATTTCTCAACGAAAATGGTTGAGATTGTTTCTGATCTACCTTATTTCCACACAAATTCTTGCAATAAAATCTTGACCCTAGACATAACTTGAACTTTAGTTCTTGCAACCTGTTACATTTACCCGACCGACACCCTTTCCCTCTTCTTTTGCTAACCGCATACGATTTAGCGTTCTGGGATGCACCCCCAACATGTTATGATTACATATGAGTCTTGTTTCCTGAGATGCAGACCTGATCTCCTTCCCAGCCAGGCCAATCAATGTCATTCCTATAGATGGCTTTTCCTAAAACCATTGGGAGGAAGGCAATCTTTTTCCTTAAGGTTACTAGCTAGGTCGAATTAAACATCAAGTTACTGAAGACTATCTTTCCAAAACAACGAAAAGAATGCCTTGCCTGAGAATGAAGCTGACATAGAGGAAAGCAGAGCAGAGATGGGGAATGAGGCAGCAAGGTGTAAGAGAGACTGATTGCTAACAATATTGTTGAGGCCCTGGATCCAGCCATGGCTGAACCCATAATCAATTACTTTCTTGCTTAAACTAGTTTGTTTTAGATGGCTACACTTGCAACCCAAATTGCCCTAGTAGCAATAGTTGATCAGTATTAAAAAAAAAAATCTGTCTTAACATAAAAAAAAAAAGTCACTGCTCACAGGATCTTCATATAGGTTTCCCTTATTGTTACACTTACATTTTCTGTTCAAATTAGTGCCTGTAAGATGGTTCTGTATTCTGCATCAACATATTCAAAGTTTTTGCTAGATTGCAGATTCAAAGTTTTTGCTAGATTACAAGTTTTAGAAGATTCACTCAGTGGGTTTAAGTTTAAATTTGAGAGAAGAATAAAATAATCTAGCAAAGCCCTTGTTCATTCAGTAGAGGTAATACAAATAGAGCTTTTCTGAAGAATCATTGTCTTCTGTGGAGCCTCTGGGTGCAGGCTGCTAAAACGAGATTTACAATTACTGGCACAATCAAAATGCTCAGAGTGATTGGGGCTTTTAGAAACTGTTTTGGACTCTCACAGTTTTCCAAATACTTGGCATTCAGCTCATCTGAATATTACCCTCAATTTCCCCCACAGAATCTTTGAGTAAAGAAAATAAAATCTCAATGCCAACAGAGCCAGCAGAATGAGTGCTGAGCTAATCTCCATTTCACCCTGTGACCTACTCGCAGACTGAGTGAGCCCTCAGCCAACACTCATGAATGTGCTCTCCTCCAGAGAAAAAGCTCAGCATTTCTACATTAGAGATGCTGAACAGATTCTTTGGTGCTTTCAAAGAATACAACATGGCTCTAAGAAAGCTTGGAGTTTTTATTGTTACAGTTTTCAATTCCAATTTTAATACAGTGAATTTTGACAGCAAATCTTTCTTCTTAGTTAATGCTTACCAGTGGTTGATTGTACATAATTTTAGAGGCTGTAGATGCCTGGATTACTCTTCCCTCAAAAGTAGAATCTTAACTAATGAAATGTACAGCTTCCTGAAGGAGGCTATTCAAAGAACCCTGCAGTCTCCAAGCAAACAAATCCTCTCACAATGACTTTGATGGATTTTGTGTATAGAATTTTCCTCTCTGACTGGAGCAGGCAAGTTACATTCTTTTCTAAGAGATGCTGAAAACTAACTACTTTTCAGTAAACAACCAATAGAAGTATTTCTTTCAGCTTGCCGCCTTGTTCATTTTATTTCTAAAAACTGATAGCACAGTATCGATATAAGGCTATATACTGAATCCATTTTACAAATATTTAATTATTGGAGTAAATTCAGATAAGACTACATATAAAGTTCTCTCAAGAAGTGAAAAACAAGAAGCATATTTGCCTCCTATCAGGAGTATCTATGACTTAATACTTGTAAGTAACTTTTGAAAAAAAAAACAAAAACTTTTTTTTTTTTTGACCAAGGCTCATCATTATATCTCTAGCATCTAGCATAAGTCTTTCTTGAGTAAGTGGATTAATGAATGGATAAATTTTGGTTCATCATGGGGTTGGCTTTTAAAAAATTATACTCTGGCATTTACGATAAATTTATTTATTTGTACGATTCTAATAACTTTGGTGTCAAATAGTTTGCAGTTTAACCTTTGCTGTTTGAGGTTAAGTAGAAACCTTTGTTTTATTAGAGCCTCAAGATGTCTCTTTTAAAGGAATTGTTCCCTTCTTAGATTTTTGTCCAAGAATCCTAAAGAGTGGTAGAAAAGGAAAACACAATATTCATAATCTTTCTTGGAATTGGCCGGTAATTGTGTAGCCTGAGAAAATGTCCCTGTTCATTATTTGGTGGAAATCTTGTGAATGCATAAACAAATCTTTGCATGATGCTGATCTGCAAAATCAAATTGGTCACAGAGTGTCAAAGTAGAGGCAAATCCCATTTCCCCAGAGGGACAATGCATTCTGCAGAAACAGAGTTTCCAGAGATTTACATTGTTCTACACATCATGTCCAAGTATGCTTTCCTCTATAATGTACCCCATCAGTACCACAATGGATTTGAAAAAAATTTTTTTCTTTTTATAGAGAAAGGGTCTCACGATATTGCCCAGGCTGGTCTTGAACTCCTGAGCTCAAATGATCTTCCTGCCTTGGCTTCCGAAAGTGCTGGGATTACAGGCATGAGTGAGCCACTGCGCCTGCCCCTGAACCATAGATTTTTAATCTAGAAAGAAAACTTTCTTCCAGAACTTTTAAGCAATTTGTTCAATTAATCATCTGTCGCTTTTCATGGCAAAGGTTACCTTTTAGAGTGAGAATTCAGCCTGTAGCATCTAGTGTGTGTGGGGTGGGGTGGGGTGGGGATTTGTTTGTATTTTGTTTATATTGTATAAGAGCAGCATTCCTTCCTTTAACTGTTTCAGCAACACCCAACATCCATTTCTTTAAGATTTTCTAGTCTCTCAACTTTTGCTAGCAGGCACCCAACCCACTGTCTTTGTGGCCTTCATTTAAATAACAAAATCGGGGCTGGGCACGGTGGCTCACGCCTGTAATCCCAGCACTTTGGGAGGCCAAGGCAGGTGGATGGATCGGGAGGTCAGGAGTTCGAAACCAAGCTGACCAACGTAGTGAAACCCCATCTGTACTAAAAATACAAAAATTAGCCAGGTGTGGTGGCAGGCACCTGTAGTCCCAGCTACTCAGGAGGCTGAGACAGGAGAATCACTTGAACCAGGGAGGTGGAGGTTGCAGTGAGCGGAGATCATACCACCGCACTCCAGCCTGAGCAACAGAATGAGACTCCATCTCAAAAAAAAAAAAAAAAAAAAAAAAAAAAAAAACCACCAAAATCTGGACACACCTTTTGATCAGGCTTTAGCATTATGTCTTGATCTTTTTGAAGCATCAGAGTAACACACTGTGGTAGTGATCATCTTTCCTCTGCTACTATGTCAGGAGCTCCACATTTTCTCTCCATTCTCACTCAAGGACAAACTGATTCCTATATATAAATAAAAAAAGCATGAGTTTTGGTATTTATTCCATGGAAACGATGACTTCATTTTTTGAAATAATGTTACTTTGATGAACGATGAAAGTGTTTTCTCCTTCTTTTCCACAACTTCATTACTGCCTTATTCCAACCTCCTGTTCATTCTCTCATAAGATCTTCCACCTCATTCCTCGATGGCCATTATCCTGAAATACCCACTGGCCCTGTGGATCACCAATCAAATAGCCTAGCTTCAGGGTTCCTTGACCTCCTCATTTCCAGTGATTTCCATCCACAATTTCATAAAAGTAATTCACATGGGTCATACTCTGGATTATGTCATTTAAAGTTTTTTGTTTTCCAACTGATACTTTTAGCATTAATAGCAGGCCTCCTGTCAGCAACCTCTTATTCTTCTAGCTCAGCCTTTCACTCACAATATATCTAATTTTACCCAGGTCCATTTATTTGAACCCCTCAATTTTTTTCCAATTTACCACCTTTCCTTAGATGATGCTTTTGTTCCATCACTGTATTTGCTTGTCTTCATGCCCTTCTATTTTAATGGACTCACAAAAGCACAACCCAGATTCTATGCATCACATTTCTCATTTAATCATACCTGTAGTTGAGTATAAAAGGTGGAAATGATTGTACAATATAAGAGATTAGAAATGCTGGTGAGAAGGGCAAAGCAAAATGGCTGAATAGAAGGCCTCACTGTTCCCCACCCTCACCCCCACTAGGACACAAATTTAACAACTATCTACACCAAAAAACTCCTCCAAAAGAACCAAAAATCAGCTGAGCACTCACAATATCTGGTTTTAACTTTACATTGCTGAAAAAGGCACTGAAGAAAGTAGGGAAGACAGTCTTGAATTGCCAGTTTTACTCTTCCCACATCTGTTGGCAGTGGCCATGTGACATGGAGAGAGAATCTGTGGGCTTGGGAGAGTGAGAGAGTAGCAATTGTGCAACACTGCATTGAACTCAGTGCTGCCCTGTCACAGCAGAAAGCAAAACTGGGCTAACTTAGCTGATGCCCATTCATGGAGGCAGTATTTAAAGTAGCCCAGCTAGAGGAGAATCACCCATCCCAGAAATCAGAACTTGAGTTCTGGCGAGCCTCACCACCATGGGCTAAAGTGCTCTTGGACTCTAAAAAAAACTTGAAAGTCTAGGCTACAAATACTGCAACTCCTGCATGAGTCCTAGTGCTGAACTGGGCTCAGAGACAGTGGGCTTGGGGGGAACGTGACTTACTGAGACACCAGCCAGGGTGGCTAAGAACATGCTTGCACCAACCCTCTTTTAACCCCAGGCTGTACAGCTTGCAGCTCCAAAAGATATCCCATCCTTCTGCTTGAGTAGAGGATAAGAAATAGTAAAGAGGACTTTGTCTTGCATCTTGGATGCCAGCTCAGCCATTGTAGGATAGGGCATCAGTCAGAGTCATGAGGCCCCCTTTCCAGGCCCTAGCTGCTGGACAACATTTCTAGGCACACTCTGGGCTAGAAGGGAACCTGCTGCCTTGAAGGGAAGGACTTCGTGCTGTCAGGACTCATCACTTGCTAACTAAAGAGCCCCTGGGCCCCGAAAAACCAGCAACAATACCCAGTAGTATCTTGTAAGCCTTGGGTGAGACTCAGACTTGCTGGCTTCAGGTGAGACTCAATACATTCCCAGCTATGGTGGCTATAGGGAGAGACTCCCTGTGCTTGAGCAAAGTGGAGGAAAAGGTAAAGGAGACTTTGTCTTTCACCTTAGGTACCAATTCAGCACAGTGAGGTAGAGCACTGAGTGGAATCTTAGGGTCCTCAATTCCAGGCTTTGGCACTTGGATAGCATTTCTGAACCTGCCCTGGGCCAGAGAAGAGCCCACTGAAGGTTGAGTCTTACAGCACAAGCTGACTGAAGAGCCCTTGGAACTTAAGGGAACATTGATGGTAACCTGGTAGTACCCCCTGAGGGCTTGTGGTGGTGGGTGGTCATGGGGTGAGGCACCTCTACCTGTGGAAAGGGAAGCGAAGAGTGGGAAGGACTGTATATCTTGGTTTGACTACCAGCTCAACTGCAGTACAATAGAATACCAAAGAGACTCCTAAGGTTTTTGACTTTAGTCCCTAGCTCCCAGACAGCACCTCTGGACCCATGTGGGGCATGCGGGAACTTGCTACACTGAGGGGAAGGACATAAGCTAGGCTGGTTTCACCACCTGCTGATTGTAGAGACACAGGGCCTTGAGCAAACATATGTGGTAGCCAGGTAGCGGTTACAGTGGGCCCTGGGAGATATCCAGTGCTGTCCGGGCTTCAGTCTGACCCAATACAGACTCAGGGGTGGTGGCCACAGGGGCTCTCCAACCCCAGCTCCAGGAAGCTCAAAACAGAGAGTGAGAGAGACTTCATTTGTTTGGGAGAAAGTAAGAGAAGAGAACAAGAGTCTCTGTCCCATAATCCAGCTAATTTTTCTGGATCTTATCCCAGACTACGAAGGTGGTACCTTTATGAGTCTGCAAGAACCACAACATTACTGGGCTTGGGGTGCCCCCTAAAGTAGGTTTAGATCACTACACTCAAGACCATTCAAATACTTGGAAAGCCTTCCCAAGAAGGACAAGTACAAACAAGCCCAGACTGCAAAGACCACAGTAAATATCTAACTCTTCAATGCCTAGACACGGAAGAACATCTATAAGCGTCAAGACCATACAGGAAAACATGACCTCACCAAATGAACTAAATAAGGCACCAGAGACCAGGCCTAGAGAAAAGAAATATGTGACCTTTCTGACCGGGAATTCAAAATAGCTGTCTTGGGAAAACACAAAGAATAAAGAAACAAGCAGAAATTCTAGAGGTGAAAAACGCGATTGGCATACTGAAGAACGCATCAGAATCTTCCAACAGCTGAATTGATCAAGCAGAATAAAGAACTGGTGAACTTGAAGACAGGCTATTTGAAAATACACAGTCAGAGGAGACAAAACAGAAAAAGAATAAAAACAAAGACGCATGACTGCAGGACCTAGAGAATAGTCTCAAGAGAGCAAATCTAAGAGTTATTGGTCTTAAAGAGGAGGTGGGATAGAAAGTTTATTCAAAGGAAAGTTTATTCAAAGGGAGAACTTCCCAGACCTAGAGAAAGACAGCAATATCCAAGTACAAAAAGGTTATACAATGCCAAGCACGTTTAACACAAAGATTACCTCAAGGCATTTAATAACCAAACTCCGAAATATGAAGAGTAAAAAAAGACCCCAAAAGCAGCAAGAGAAAAGAAACAAATAACATACAATGGACTCCAATACATCTGGCAGCAGACTTTTCAGTAGAAACCTTACAGGCCCAGAGAGAGTAGCATGACATACTTGAAATGCTAAAAGCAAATAACTTTTACCTTAGAATAGTATATTGGGTGAAAATATCCTTCAAATATGAAGGAGAAATAAAGACTTTCTCAGACAAACAAAGCTGAGGATTTCATCAATATCAGACCTGTCCTACAAGAAATGCTAAAGAGAGTATTTCAATCTGAAAGAAAAAGATGTTAATGAATAATAAAAAATCATCTGAAGGCACAAAACTCACTGGCAATAGGAAGTACACAAAAAAATCACAAAGTATTATAACACTGTAATTGTGGTGTGTAAACTACAATGATCTTGGGTGGAAAGAGAACCAATCTTTTTGATGAACCAATCAAAAATAATAACTATAGTAACTTTTCAAGAATACACAGTACAATAAGATATAGAGACAATAAAAGTTAAAATGGATGAAGCTAATGTGTATAGTATTTATTAGTTCCTTTTGCCTATTTGTTTGCTATTTGTTTATGCAAACAGGATTACATTTTTGTTTTAAAATAATGGATTATAAGATACTCTTTGCAAGCCTCATGGTAACCTCAAATTAAAAAACACACAACAGATAAACCAAAAAATAACGAGCAAGAAATTAAATCATACCACCAGAAAAAAATTAGCTTCACTAAAAGCAAGACAGGAAGGAAAGAAAGAAGAGAAGATCACACATACACACACACAAAAGCAGAAAACAAATAAAATGGCAGGAGTAAAGTCCTTACTTATCAATAATAACATTGAATACAAATGGACTAAACTCTCCAATCAAAAGACATAGACTGGCTGAAGGGATAAGGAAAACAACAACAACAACAAAAAACAAGACCCAGTGATATGTTACCTACAAGAAACACAGTTCACCAGGCTGGGTGCAGTGGCGTATGCCTGTAATCCCAGCACTTTGGGAGGCCGAGGCAGGCAGATCACGAGGTCAGGAGTTCGAGACCAGCCTGGCCAACATAGTGAAACCCCATCTCTACTAAAATTACAAAAATTAGCCAGGTGTGGTGACACACACGTGTAGCCCCAGCTGCTGGAGAGGCTGAGGCAGGAGAATCACTTGATCCCAGGAGGCAGAGGTTTCAGTGAGCTGAGATAATGCCACTGTACTCCAGCCTGGGCGACAGAGTCAGACTCTGTCTGAAAAAAAAAAAGAAAGAAACACATTTCACCTATACAGGCACACATAAACAGAAAATAAAGAGATGGAAAAGATATTCTATATCAATGAAACCAAAGCAGAGCAAAAGTATCTGTATTTATATCAGACAAAATAGATTTGAAAACAAAAACTATAGGAATAGACAAAGAAGGTCTCTATATAATGATAAAGGAATTAATTCACCAAAAGGATGTGACTATTGTAAATATATATGTACCAAACACTGGAGCACCCAGATATGTAAAACAAATATTATTAGAGTTAAAAAAGAGATAGACCCAAATACAGTAACAGCTGGAGATTTTAACACCCCACTTGTGGAATCAGATAGACCTTTCAGACAGAAAATCAACAAAGAAGCATCAAATTTAATCTGCACTATAAACCAAATGGACCTAATAGATATTTATAGGACATTTTACCCAACAGCTGCAGAATAAAATTATTCCTCAGTACATCAACCATTCTCAAGGATAGACTATATGTTAGATCACAAAACATTCAAAAAATTTTGAAAAATATCACACATTTTCTCTGACCATGATGGAATAAAACGAGAAATCAATAGCAAGAGGAATTTTGGAAATTATACAGACACATGGAAATCAAACAATATGTTCCTGAATGACCAGTTGGTCAATAAAGAAATTAAGAAAGAATTTGAAAAATTTCTTGAAACAAATAATAATGGAAACACACATACAAAATCTGTGGGATACAATGAAAGCAGTGCTAAAAGGAACTTTATAGCTATAAGTGCCTTCATCAAAAAGCAAAAAATATTCAAATAAACAACCTAATAATGCATCTAAATAACTGGAAAAGTGAGAGCAAACCAAACCTAAAATTAGTAGAAGAAGGAAGTAATAAAGATCAGAGTAGAAATAAATGAATTTGAAATGAAGAAAACAATACAAAAGGACAATGAAAGAAAAAGCTGGTCTTTTAAAGATAAGCAAAATTGACAAACCTTTAGCCAGACTAAGAAAAAAGGGAGAAGATCCAAATAAATAAAATCAGAGGTGAAAAAGGAGATATTACTACTCACATCACATAAATTCAGTAAAGTTGCAGGATACAGAATGAAAATACAAAAATCAGTTGCATTTCTATATGCCAACAGTGAACAATCTGAAAAGAAATCAAGAAAATAATTCCATTTACAATAGCCACAAGTGAAATAGAATACCTAGGAATTAATAAAAAAAGCAAAAGATCTCTACAATAAAAACTATAAGACATTGATGTAAGAAACTGAAAAAGACACAAGAAAATGGAAAGACATTTTTATGTTCATGGATTAGAAAAATTAATATTGTTAAAATGTCCATACTTCTCAAAGCAATCTATAGATTTAATTCAATCCTTACGAAAATACCAATGACATTCTTCACAGAAATACAAAAAAATGCCAAAATTTATATGAAACTGAAAAGACCCAGAATATCCAAAAGCACCTTAAGCAAAAAGAACAAAATTGGAGGAATCACATTGCTTGACTTTAAATTATACTACAGAGCTATAGTAACCAAAACAGAATGGTACTAGCATTAAAACAGACATATAGATTAGTGGAACCGAATAAAGAACCCAGAGGTAAATCCATACATCTACAGCGAACTCATTTTTGATAAAGATGAAAAGAACATACACTGAGGAAAGGACAGTTTCTTCAATACATGGTGCTAGGAAAAATGAGTATCCATATGCAGAAGAATTAAACTAGACTCCTACCTCTTGCCATATATACAAATCAAATGGATTAAAGACTTAAATATAAGACATTCAACTATGAAACTACTACAATAAAACATTGGGAAAACTCTCCAGAACATTGATCTGGGCAAACATTTCTTAAGTAATATCCCACAAGCACAGGCACCCAAAGCAAAAATGGACAAATGGGATCACATTAAGTTAAAAAGCTCCTGCACATCAAAGGGCACAATCAACCAAGTGAAGAGACAATTACAGAATGGGAGAAAATATTTGCAAACTACCCATCTGACAAGAAATTAGTAACCAGGATATATAAGGAACTCAAACAATTCTACAGCAAAAAGTCTAATAATCCAATTAAAAATGGGCAAAAAATTTGAATAGACATTTCTCAAAATAAGACATAGAAATGTCAAACAGACATATGAAAAGGTGCTCAACATCACTGATCATCAGAGAAATGCAAATCAAAACTACAATGAAACATTATCTCACCCTAGGTAAAATGGCTGATATCCAAAAGACAGGCAATAACAAATCCTGGCAAGGATGTGGAAAAAAGGTAACCCTTGTACACTGTTGATGGCAATATAAATTAGTACAACCACTATGAAGGTTCCTCAAAAAACTAAAAATAGAGCTACCATATGATCCAGCAATCCCACTGCTAAATATCTACCCAAAAGAAAGAAAATCAGCATATTGAAGAGATGTCTGCACTCGTATGTTTGTTGCAGCATTATTTACAATGGTTAAGATTTGGAAACAGCTAAAGTGTCTATCAACAGATGAATGGATAAAGAAAAATGTGATACTTATACACAGTGAAGTACTATTCAGCCACAAAAAAGAATGAGACCCTGTCATTTGCAACAACATGGATGAAACTGGAAGTCATTATGCTAAGTGAAATAAACCAGGCACAGAAAGACAAACATCACGTGTTCTCACTCATTTGTGTGAGCTAAAAATCAAAACAACTGAACTCATGGAGATAGGGAGTAGAAGGACGGTTACGAGAGGCTGGGAAGGGTAGTGGAGGGGATGTAAGGATAGCTAATGGGTACAAAAAACAATTAGAAAGAATGAATGAAACCTAGTATTTGCTAGCACAACAGCGTGAGTATAGTCAACAATAATTTAATTGTACATTTTAAAGTAACTAAAAGAGTATAACTGGATCGTTTGTAACACAGGGATAAATGTTTGACATGATGGATACCCCTGTTTTATGTGATGTGATTATTATGCAATGCATGACTACATCGAAGCAGCTCGTGTACCCCATAAATATATACACCTATTATGTACCCAAAAATAAAATAAAAATAAAATCAAAAATTAAAAACAAAACATCACCAAACTTCCAAATAAAGACTCCAAACACTTCTAATATTAAGGATTAAAATAAATGTGAGCTATACATACATTAAAGACAAATAAAAACAAGTATGATAATTATTTTTTTAAAAACTACAATGAGATATATTCTTATCCTGGTTTAAATGACTTTTATCCAAAAGACAGACAATAATGGATGCTGGTGAGGATGTGGAGACACGGGAACACTTGTACATTGTTGGTGGAAATGTAAATTAGTACAACCACTATGGAGAACAGTTTGGAGGTTTTTCAGGAAACTAAAAATAGAGCTACCTTACGATCTGGCAATCCCACTCCTAGGTATATACCCAAAAGAAAAGAAATCAGGATATCAAAGAGATATCTGCACTCCCATGTTTATTGCAGCACTATTCACAATAGCCAAGATTTGGAAGCAACTTAAGTGCCCATCAACAGACAAATGGATAAAGACAATGTGGTCCATATATACAATGAAGTACTACAAAGCCATAAAAATAATGAGATCCTGTCATTTAAAACAACATGGATGGAACTTGATTGAGGTTATTATATAAGTGAAAGAAGCCAGGCACAGAAAGACAGACCTCACATGTTCTCATTTATTTGTGGGAGCTAAAAACTAATATAATTGAACTCATGAAGACAGAGTAGAAGGATGGTTATCAGAGGGCGTGAAGGGTAGTGAAAAGTGGCGGGGGGTGGGAGTTGAAACGGTTAATGGGTGCAAAAAGTTAGAAAGAATGAATGAGACCTAGTATTTGCTAGTACAACAGGGTGACTATAGTCAAAAATAATTTAATTGTACATTTTAAAATAACTAAAAGTCTATAATTGGATTGTTTGTAACACCAAGGATAAATGTTTGAGGTGATGGATACCCCACTTGCCCTGATGTGATTTTTATGCATTGCATGCCTACATCAAAATATCCTATGTAATCTGTAAATATATACATGTACTATGTACCCACAAAAATTTTTTAATCAGAAAACAATGCCAAAGAAAGAAATACTGGCAACTAATGATCTCAAGCCACAATGCTAAACCCTGTCCTAACTCTGTCCTCAGTCAGCAGATGATTTTTGACCTGACTTCACTTAGAAAATCCAAGTCATTGCAGGAGCAAACCCTTAACTGACTCTCCTAGCCACAAATAAATACATCTCATTTGCAGTTCACCTTCCTTATCTTCTTTCATGCTTTCTCAGTAAAAGAGCTGTCATTCCTTCAGAAAAAGACTAACTTATCCACTTAAATTTTGATCCTGTCCCCCTAACTCCACCTGGGGTAACTTTATTGACCATTCTCTCTTTTCTTCATGACTTACCTGTTCCACTAACTCATTCTTCCACAGTAAATATTTAGTAAACACCCAATTTTTGCTCCACAACACATTTTCTCCACCTTTTTCTGGGAAAATCTCTGCATATCTTAGAAAATGCCACCTGTAATGACAAGGTGGCGGTGTCTTCTGCCACGGTCTTACATAATCTTGTATGCCAGTCACAGTTAATTTTCCAGGAAACATTCCTGGGCATAAAGCAAAGGTGAGACCCCCAAGGTCCTGAGAATTCATTCACAGGTGACATAGCTTCAGAAAAATATCAAAGCTCTTCCCCTGAGAGAATCAGGTGAGCTGGTTTGTTGTTCTAGACAGAGGAGAGAAGAAAACCAAAAACAGAGAAGAGAATCAAGAGGAGAAGCAAGATGAAGACCAGCTAGCACAAGGTGAAGAGCGTTAGCCAAACTCCAAGGTTGTGGAGGAGGGGAGGAGAAGAGGAGAAAGCAAGGAGAGAGATGGGTGAAGACTATTTTAAGCACAGAAACTTATTCCTTTATTTGAAAGTGTTTGTTTACTGTCATATCACTCCTCTGTCTTCCCATAAATCTCCATGAAACATTTTTCTGAGGGGACTTTGTTGTTGAGGATTTTAGAAGAAGAGAGAGGCTCACTCACATCTGCATTGCTGTGACACAGCACAGAGATCTCTCACACAAAAGAGAGAATCAAAAGAAAGAGGTCATGAGATTGTAAAGTGTGGCCCACTTGCATTCCACCCCCAGAAATTTATAGAAATTATGGGAAGAGCTTTGAACTTACAGAAGGCGTGTAATCAAGTCAATCTTACTATTTTCTCTAAAAAGACAGAAAGAAGGCTCTGATGATGTTGTCATATGTCCAAGTACAAAAATGGTAACTCACAGATAGTTCTAAAGCAGTGATTCTCAAAATAAAATCTGTCAAACATGAATGGGACTTGAGGCTCCTTTTCTTGTAAGTCTTTGACCCTTATGGGTGGCTAATGCATAATTATATAAACTTATATCACTGAGTAAATACTAAGGGTTCTTAAATTGGGTGGTCATAACATAAAATTCATCAGTTGCCAGAGTTTACTGAAAACTCTATTACAAAGCATCTGGCTGCTACGGAATGCTATAAAATTCCCATTGTGTCTGTTGCCCAGAAAGATTTCCATAATTCTCAGACTGGACTATATTATATGCACCATCAATGTTAGCATGAGTGGGTCACAGTTTCAATTGCTGCTATTCCTGAACTAATAAATATAAATTCATAAGTTTTACTTTTGTGGATCATTTTGTTTTTGTGTAATTGCTGCAATGTTACCATTTTGATTTTAATTTTGGCCCTCTCCAAGTCTTTGTTATTGTCAAGTTCTTCTTTCCAGTGGGAGATGGGAACAGCTTGTGTAGATAGGCTGTGGCACTTTTTGTCCTACATTGGCAGAAGTTCAAGTAATTTAAAAGCTACAAAACTTCGTAGCTTTCGGTAACGGCTTTGTAAGCAGTTTTTAATTCTGTGCTTCAAATAGACTGATGCTGGAGAATAGGAAAGTTGTGTTCAGTTTCACTTTGGAAAAGTTGGTAACCACAGTCTGATGCATCCTTTCATTTGTTTGTGCAGGTTCAGTGGTAATGTCTCCTTTTTTATTCCTGGTTTTAGTAAGTTTAGTCTTCTGTATTCTTTTTCTTGACCAGCTAAAGATTTTCCAATTTTTGTTAATCTTTTCAAATATACAACTTTTGGTTTTATTATTACCTTTCTTCTGCTTGTTTTAGATTTAGCTGCTCTAGAGTGTTTTAAGGTGCTCCCAGTGGTTAGGCTGTTGATATGAGCTCTTATTTCTTTTTTAATACAGGCATTTATAAATTTGCCTTTATGCATTAGTTTCATGGCATCCCATATGTTTTGGTACATTATGCCTTCATTTTCATTCATCTTAGAATATTTTTAATTTCTCTTTTGATTTCTTCTTTAATCTATTGGTATTTAGAACTGTCATTTAACTTCTACATATTTGTAAGTTCCAATTTTTTTCTGTTATTGATTTCTAATTTTATTTTGTTGTGATTGGAGAACACATTTTGTATTATTTCAGTCCTTTTACATTTATGTTTTATGGCATAACACATAGTTTGTACTAGAAAATGGTTCATAGGCACTTGAGAAGAATATATGTTCTGCTGATTTGAGGTGTTCAATAGAGCATGTTAGTCCTAGTGGGTTTATAGTGTTGTGGGAGTCTTCTTGAACTAGTCTGCTGAGTTGTTCTATCCATTATTTTTTACAGTGATAAATGACTTTATTATTCACAGCACAACAAGCAGCATAAGCATCCCCACATTTACTTTGGTTTTCTGAGCCTCAATTCCCACAGAACAATGTGAAGCAGGTCAGGCTATTCATGAGGATTTCAACCTCAAGATCCAATTACCTCCTAAAGGTCCACCTCCAAACACCATCATACTGGGGATGAGGGCTTTAACATATAAATTTTGGGAAGACATGAACATTAACTTCATAGCACATCACTATCCTTTTTTTTTTTTTTTTTTTTTTTACACAATACAATACACAATACAATATCTCAAACTGTTTCTGTTTTTTAAATCACCCAATCCCTTTGCAAGCCACGCATTTTGGATTTCACTGAGACTCCTGAATCCAAGGGATCCTTTGCATTCTTATTTAACTTGTTACTCTCATAAATTTTCATACTCATGATAACTTCCTCCTTCTTGAGACTATTTCCCCTAGTTTTTTCTAAAATGAAATACTTATACCTTCCTTCTTCCTGCTTTTTCCCTTCCTCCTTCCTGCTTTTTCCCTTCCTCTTCCTTTTATTGAAATATAATTCATATAACATGAAATTAATCATTTTAAAGTGTATAATTTAGTAGTTTTTAATATATTCATTTTATTGTACAACCATTACCACATGTAATTCCACCACATTTCCATCATCCCCAAAAGAAACCTTATACCCCTTAGCAGTCAGTCTTAATTTTCTCCTGCCATCATCCTTGGAAAATCCTCATCTACTCTCTGTTCTATGAATTTGTCTATTTCAGATATTCCATATAAATTAAATTATACAGTATATGTGTATGGTTTTTGTGACTAGCTTTTTTCACTTAGCATGATACTTTCTAGGTTCATCTGTGTTGTAGCATGTACTGTTAGACATTTCTTTTTAAAGTTGAATAATATTGCATTGTATGGATATGCTATGTTTTGTTTACCCATTCATCAGTTGATGGACACTTGGGTTGTATCTGTTTTTTTGGTTATCAGATAATGCTGCTATGACATTTGTGTGAATGTTTTCATTTATTTTGGGTTATACTCATTATTGAAAATAGATTATTGAAGTTTCTATGAATTATTGTTGTCTATTTCTCCCTTTAATTCTGTCAGGTTTTCTCCATGTATTTTGGTCTTTGTTGTTAGGTACTTATAAGTTTTAATTGTTTTATCTTCCTGATGGGTTGACCATAAAATATCAATCTTTATCTTTAGTAATTTTTTTTACTGTGAGTTTTGTTTAATATCATGTAGCCACTCCAACTGTCTTTAGTTGCTATTTGCATCATACATCTTTTTCTATTTTTTATTTTCAACCTATTTGTATGTTTGAATCTAAAGTATGTTTATTATGGACAGGATATAGTTGGATCTTGTTTTTTATTGGATTGTTCAATTCATTGACATTTAATGTTACTACTGATATAATTGTATTTACATCTGACATTCTACTTTTTGTTTTCTATATGCTTCATCTCTTTTTCCTGATCTCCTCTGATCTCCTCTACTGTTTTCTTTTGATTTAAGTGAATATTTTTAGTATAACATTTTAATTCTTTAAAATAATTTTTTAATTTTTTTGCATTATTTTCATAGTAGCAGACTTAGCATATGCATTTTAACACTTCAGAATCTACTTCTAGGTTTATGCCAACTTAATTTTATCTTCTTCCCCCTTTTTGTGTTATTATTGTTATATATAACACATACATATTATATAGTGTATAAATGTAATATATATCTATTTCAAGTGTTATCTACCTATCTATGTATCTGTCTATCTATTTATCTATCTATCATCTATCTATCTGTCTCAGCTTTCCTCTCCCAGTGGATCTGTAAACAATCCTGACTTGTCCTAGCATTGATGTGTGATAATGTACACTCAACTGTAAACCTCAGGAAGACAGAGACCATGTCCATAGTGTTTCCTGCTATAGCCACTGAGTTACCACACTTGATAAAGTGGAAGCAATAATGCATAGTGGTTAAAAGTGCCACCTACAGTCCAACAGACGTGGATATACAGTGTCTCTGCTATCTACTAGTGTAGTAACATCCAGCATGTTACATAGCCTCTCTGTGCCTCATTTTCCTCATCTATCTGTGATACTGTAATGCTGTCATTCTTATTACTTGTCTGACACAGTGTTCGTGTTCAGAGCTGTTCCCTTTTATCTTATCTGTTGGAAAAGTTAACTGAAGCTTCAGCACAATCCAGCCCATTATTTTACTTTTATGCAATGAATGTTTGAGGTTTTGACCATTTTTTTTCCTTCCCATTTGGTACCCATTTTTTAACATTAAAAACAAAATGAAACAGAATTAAAGTTTCAGAAAGAAACAAAATTCATGACGAGATCAGTTTTCAGTTGTTTAGTGGCCTTTTGGTCACAGCCAGAAATGCCCAAGCTAAGAGCCCACCTGTGATCACTGACAGCCCCCACCTCAGGCAGCTTGACTTTCCTCAGCCCCGATTTGGGGTTTTGCATTTGTTTGATCACTATTTATGAATATATTCAGAATATTTCTTTTTCTGATCTATAAAATATAAACATTTTTCCTGTCCCTTAACTTTTAACCTTTTCTTGCATTTGAATTTTCCTGAGGATATTGTCAGTACTAATTCTAAGTCTCATTTAATTTGCTTCATAACTATATGGAGTATAACTAAATAGGGTAACTTTATTTACTCTCCAGGGCAATTCTGACTTTTGAGTTTGCCCTTGGCTAGTTTCAGATGTTTGATGACCCTCCTTTATGTCTCTATTTGAGAACTCCTTTTTGTCTGCCTAGTTCCATAGATGTATTACCAGTCTTCATGCACTGACCGGGGAGGCGTTGACCATTGGCTGACTTCCAGATGAGAGTGCTTCCCTGTCTTCCTGGATGTCACCAGCTTTCTAGTATTATCTGTAGCCCAAGAGTCCTCACTCTCTTCTCTCACCTAGGAACAGATACCTCTCTTGTTTGCTTCTGGTCCATAGGAATGGGATGGAATGGAAAAAAGGAGCTGATCAACATGGCTCCTCCTCCTCCCATCCCTGAGCAATTACCCTTTTGGTTGCCTCAGGGTCCAGCTGCTCCACTGCCTGCCACCATCTCAGGAGCCCTGACACCTTTTGCCACAACATCATTGCATAGGTCTGGTGTATGACTCTTTCTGTCTTCTATCTTCCAGGACTTTTTCAGCCTCTGATTCACTATGGCAACTCCAACTCTTGTTCCAACACAGGTATAGAGTTTTTAAAAGTTATTTTCTCTTGTCATGTCCAAAAACTTCAAATACAAGACAGAGACTCCTTTGCTTTACACATTTGCTTGACTATTTCCTTCCCTCAATCACCTGATATTTGTATTCTAATCTATTGGTAACATCCTTTAGGCATTGGCTCAGGTGCTGAGATGGTCTGTGGCTCTCTGAAATTATAAAGCAAAATTTTATATGTCTGTAAACACTTGCATTTTCCTACAGCACAGGCTGGTAATTCCTGTTTTCAAAGAAAGCCATGAACCAAAGAGTCTAATGATTGCACAAAAACAAAAGACAGTAAGACAATGATTTCACAGTTTTAAGTCTTGCCTGGAATTTTAGATTTCCTTTCAAATTCCTTTCAAATTTTAGGATCTGATTACTTTTCAACGAGGGAGTTAAAAGAGAGAATCTGCTACAGCCTCAGCTGATTTTCCACATAGGTTTGGAACTACTTTATGGGAATAATCTATGTCGTCACTTTTAGTCAAACTAGAAGAGAGAGGAAACATAAGAATCCAACTTATCTTTTAACAACACTTTTTTCTACATTATTTCTAAGGTTGTGCTAATTCTTTTGGTTGTGAAAAGTTGAATTTTTCTGTTGCCTTCATTTTCATCTTATAGTTTGTCTATTTTAATAAATGGCCTTACATGAAAAAATTGTAAAGAAATGTATACCACCAATTTAGAAATGGTTGCCTTTTCTGTAATTGAACTCGGGTACAAATTGGCGCATAACATGAAAACCTATGGAACGAGAATTATTATTAAAGAAATATTAGATGACTAAAAAAAAAAAAAAAGATTCCAGTTAAGGTAAGCCTAAGCCAGTAGCACCCTAGAATCCCACAGCATGCACTCAGCCCCTACAGTGGCCAGCAGCCCGGGTGTTAGTTGCTTTGCCTTCTCAATCCTTTGTCTCCCTTGGCAATGACTTCTTAGAGAGGTCTCCCTGTAGAAGTGATTGCAATTGCAAATTAAGAAAATGGACGAAAGAAAATAATTATTTTCTTCCATTCTTCAAGTAAGGCATGAGGTTAAGCATATGAGAGAACAAAATAAACCAATTCCAGCATGTAAATGATCAGCATCCATTTTAATAGCTGCACTTGGGATTCTGTAAATATAATGAATAGGGGGTCAAGTAGTATGTGGCTTTTGAAAACCATTTAATGGATCGGTATCATCAGCCTACAAACAGGATCTGAATGGTCTGGATAATGGGACACAATTTAGGGATTGAGGGAAAAACTAACTTTGCTAATCTCTAGAACAATCAAGAAAATGTCTGGAATGTATAAGTAAGAGTGGAGAGAAAGCATGAACTGCCAGAAAGCTGTTATTCTTCTGCTTGGCTTTTAGCAGAGGCTGAGGAATTTGTCTGGGTTGTTTGGGAAATTCTTTTGATACTTATAATATAATCGGGCAGAGGTTTTCCCCTTTTAATATATCTCTGCCTGCCTGCCAAATGCTAACGATTGCTGGATGCCAATTGTCTACAGGAGTTGTTAAATGAGTTTCCTTTCACATTTCCTCTGAGGGTGTTTAAAACGGTGAGGAATCTGTCAAGAAGTATGCTGTAGAAAGCAACAAATCCCCAGTCTCCTTTCTACTCTGGAGGTACTGAGTTGAAAAGAGGCCAGGGTTCTTCCGACTCCACTCTTTCCTGACATCGCCCAGAACCTTGGCGAGGTTGCAGAGTCTTCAGGGCTTAACCAAAGACTCTGGGATGGAGGTTCACTAAGTCCAGGAAAGCTTTTGCAGCCCGAAGACTTCTGCCCCTCTTAGCTACTTCCCTCTGTTCTCCATCCTTAAACCCTGTCAACCACTAATCTGTTTTCCATTCCTAACACCCTGTCCCTTCAAAAATGTTATATAAATGGAATCATTTAGTACCTAACCTTTTAGATTAGCTTTTTTCACTCAGTATAATTCCCTGGAGGGTCATCCAAGTTGTGTCCCATTTCAACAGTATTCCATGGTGTGTATGCACCACAGCTTGTTTAGTGACTCACCTATCCAATTCGGGTTGTTATGAATAAAGCTGCTATGTGAACATAAGTTTCCATTCCTTTGGACTGAATGCCCAAGAGTACAATTGCTGGGTTGTAAGCTTTAGTTTTATAGGAAATTGTCCAATTATTTTCCAATGTGGTTGTGCCATTTTACATTCCTACCAGCAGCAGTTGGATCCAGTTTTTCCATGAACTGGTCAGTGTTTTCACTGCTCTTTATTTTAATAATTCTGATATGTGTGCAATCACATTTAACTGTGATTTTAATTTTTATTTTTCTTATGGCAAATGATATTGAACATCTTTTCATGTATACCTTTGGACCACTTTCTAGTTGGATTGGTTGTTTTTAGTGCTGAGTTTTGAGATTTCTTTATACGTTCTAGATAACTGGTCCTTTGTTGAATTCATATAATATTTAATATGTTGCTCAGGAAATACGTGATAACATTTTCACTGTGAAAATAATACAATATATAGCATCAAAATTTGAAAGTCCTCCTCACACCCTGCTATCTAATTTCACTCATGCCACTAAGGGTCACCTTTTTTCCCCCAATTTTTAAAAATCGTGTTAAAAATACACAACGTAAGATTTACCATCTTACTCATTTTTAAGTGTAGTTCAGTGGTATTACATACATTCATAATGTTGTATAACTATCACCACCATTCATCTCCAGAACTCTACCGTCTTGTAAAACTAGAACTCTATTAAATAACAACCCCCTTTTGCCCTCTCCCCTCATCCCCTAGCAATCACCATTCTACTGTCTCTCTTATGATATTGATCACTCTAAGTTCTCTCATACAAGAGACTGTGACCGGCTTGCTTCACTAAGCACAATGTCCTCAAAGTTCAACCATGTTATAGCATAAGTCAAAATTTTCTTCCTTTTTAAGGTTAAATAGTATTCTATTGAATGCAGATACCACATTTTGTTTATCCATTCTTCTGTCCATGGACACTTGGAACACTTCCATGTTTTCACTAGTATAAATCATATTTGGCAGGAAGACTCAGAAGTAGAATTTGTGGAGCACACGGTAATTCTATTTTTAATTTTTTAGGAACTGCTATACTATTTTCCACAGTAGCTGTACCATTTTATATTGCCATCAAGAGTGCACAGTATTCCAGTTCATCCACATTCTCAACAGCACTTATAATTTTCTGTTTTTGTTTTTATTTTTGAGGCAGAGTGTTGCTCTGTCAGCCAGGCTGGAGTGCAGTGGCATGATCCCAGCTCACTGCAACTTCCACCTCCAGAGTTCAAGCAATTCTCCTGCCTCAGCCTCCCGAGCAGCTGTGATTGCAGGCGTGCACTACCACGTCTGACTAATTTTTGTATTTTTAGAAGAGATGAGGTTTCGCCATGTTGGCCAGGTTGGTCTCAAACTCCTGACCTCAGGTGATCTGCCCATCTCGGCCTCCGAAAGTGTTGGAATGGCAGGCATGAGCCATCTCACCTGGCCTAATTTTCTCTTTTATGATCGTAGCTATTCTGATTGGTATGAGGTGGTATCTCATTTTAGTTTTGATTTTCATTTCCCTAGTGACAAGTAATATGGAACATCTTTTCATGTGCTTGTTGGCCATTTGTATCTTCTTTGGAGAAATGTTCATTCAAATTCTTTGCTCATTTTTGTATCAAGTTGTTTGTTTTTCTATTGTTAAGTTTTAAGAGTTCTCTATATATTCTGCATATTAATCCCATCAGATATAGAGTTTACAAATATTTTCTGTAGCTTGCTCTTTTACTCTATTGACATTGTCTTTTAATGCACAATATTTAAAAATTCTTTATTAAGTCCAATTTGCCTACTTTTTTGTTTCCTGTGCCTTTGTTGTCACATCCAAGAAATTATTGCCAAATCCAATGTTCTGTAGCTTTTACCCTGTTTTCTTCTAAGAATTTTATAGTCTTAGCTCTTAAATTTAGGTCTTTAATCTATTTTAAGTTAATTTTTGTCTATGGTCGTAGGTAAAGATCTACCTTTATTCTTTCACATGTGGATATCTACTTTTTTTCAGCACCATTTGTTGAAAAGACTGTCTTTCCCAGTGAATGGTCTCACATTGTTAACAAAAATAATTTGACCATGTATGCAAGGGTTTATTTCTGGACTTTCTATATTCTATTCCATTTGTCTGTCTTTATGCCTGTATCACACTTCTGATTATTGTAGCTTTGTAGTAAGTTTTAAAATTAGGAAGTATGATTCCTCCAGTTTTGTTCTTCTTTTTCAAGATTATTTTGACTATTCAGGGTCTCTTGAGATTCAATATAAATTTTAGGATAGGATTTTATATTCTGCAAAAAGTGTCACTGGGATTTTGACAAAAATTGCATTGAATCACTTTGGGTAGTATTGACACCTTAATATTAAGTCTTCCAATTTGTGTGTTTTCATTTATCTGTCTTCATTAGTTTCAGCAATGTTTTGTAGTTTCTGTTGTACAAGTCTTTCACTTTCTTGGTTAACTCCTAAGCATTTTATTCTTTTTGATTCTATTGTAAACAGAATTGGTTTTGTAATTCCCCTTCCAGATTGTTCACAGTTAGTATATAGAAATCCAATTGATTTTTGTGTCTTGACTGTTTATCCTATGACTTTACAAAATTCATTTATTAGTTTTAATTTTTGTGTGAAATCTTTATAATTGTATACATATATAAGATTGTATCATTTGTGAACAGAGATATTGTTACTTCTTCCTTTGCAACTTGGGCGCGTTTTTTTCTTGCATAACTGCTCTGCCTAGAACTTCCAGTATTATGTTGAATGGAAGTGGTGAAAGCAGGCATCCTAACATTAAAGAAGAAACTTTCAGTCTTTCACCACTGAGAATGATGATTGCTGTGGGTTTTTCACATAAGGTATTTATTATGTTGAAGTAGTTTCCTTCTATTTCTAGTATTTTGAGTGTTTTTTAAATCATGCAACTGTGGTGAATTTTGTCAAATGCCTTTTCTGCATCAATTGAGATGATCATATGTTTTCTGTCCTTTATTCTGTTAACAGGGTATTATGTTGATTGATTTTTATATGTTAAATAATTCTTGCATTCCAGGAATAAGTCCCGCTTGGCATTATCTTAGTCTGTTTTCTATTGCTTATAACAAAATAGCTGAAATTGGGTAATTTATTAAAAAAAGAATTTATGTTTTACAGTTATCGAGGTGGAAAAGTCCAAAGTCAAGGGGGCACATCTGGTGAGAGTCTTCTGGCTGATGGGAACCCTGCAGAGTCTGGAGGCAGGGCAGAGTATTACATGGTGAGAGAGCTAAGCTTGCTAATATGTTAATGTGCTAGCTCAGGCCTCTTTTCTTTTTCTTATAAAGCCATCAGTTTCCCTCTAATGATATCCCATACATCTATTATTCCAAGAATGTATTCATCCATTCATTAGAGCAGAAGCCTCATGATCTTATCACCTGTTAAAGGCCTTACTTCTCAATACTGCCACATTGGAAATTAAACTTCAACATGGGTTTTGAAGGGGACAGTCATTGTATATAATCCTTTTAATAAGCTACTGAATTCAGTTTGCTAGTATTTTCTTGAGGACCTATGCATCTATGTTTATCAGAGACACTGGTCTGTAGTCTTCTTGTAATGTCCTTACGTGGCTTTGGTATCTAGGATAATGCTGACCTCTTTAAAATGAGTTAGAAAGTGTTCCCTCTAAAAAAGTCAGATTTCAGCAACTTCAATTTAAAAAGAAAAAGGAAGTGTTTCCTCTTCTCCAATCTTTTGGAAAAGTTTTAGAAGAATTGGTATTAATTCTTCTTAAATGTTTGGTAAAATTCACCAGTGAAACCATAAGCTCCAGGACTTTATTACAAGATTTTTGTTACTGATTCAATCTTTTTACAAGTTATAGATCTATTGGGATTTTCTATTTCTCCATGACTTAATCTTGGTAGTTTTGTGTTTCTAGGGGTTTGTCCATTTTATCTCGGTTATCCAACTTGTGATATCCAATTATCCATAGCACTCTCCTATAATCTTTTTTATTTCTGTAGACTCAATAGTAATGTCCCCACTTTTATCTTTAGTTTTACTAATTTGAGTCATCTCTCTTTTTTCCTTAGCCCATCTATCTAAAGGTTTGTCAATTTTGTTGATATTTTCATAAAACTTTTGGTTTTATTGATTTCCTCTATTGCTTTTATATTCTCAATTTTACTTACCTTTAATCAAATCTTTATTATTTCCTTCTTTCTGCTAGCTTTGGGTTTATTTTGTTCTTCTTCTTTACTTTGTAGTTCATCAAATTATAAAATTCTATTTTGATTTGAGCTCTTTCCTGTTTTTAGACATAAGCATTTATAGCTATAAATTTTCCCCCTTTGAACTGCTTTCACTGAATTCCATAAGTTTTGGTGTGTTTTGTTTTTGTTTTAATTTATCTAACAATATTTTCTAATTTTCTTTGTCATTTCTTCTTTGATCCGTGGGTTAAGAGGGTGTTGTTTATTTCACAAATTTGTGAATCCTCCACTTTTACTTCGGTTGCTAACTTCATCCTACCGTGTTTAGAGAGAATACTTTTTATATCTCTTTTTAAATCTGTTGAAACTAATTTCTAGCCTAACATATGGTTTATACTGGAAAATGCCCCATGTACACTTGAGAAAAATGTGTATGCTTTTGTTGCTAGAATGTTTCATATGTCTGTTAAATCTAATTGGTTTATTATGTTGCTTAAGTCTTATATTTCTTTATCTATCTTCCATATGGTTATTCTATCCATTATTGAGAATGTGTATTGAAGTCTCCCACTATTATTGTAGAACTGTTGGTTTCTCTCTTTAGTTTTATCAGTTTTTGCTTTATATATTTTGTTAGTCTGTTATTGTGTATACAGACGTTTATAACTCATATCTTCTTGCTGTGTTGAGACTTTTATTAACATATGTCTTTCTTTTTCTTTTGTAAACCTTTTGACTTAAAGTCAGTTTCATCTGAGGTCAGTACAGCTACCTCTGCTCTCTTCTGGTTACTTTTTGCATGGAACAACTTTTTGTATCCCTTCACTTTCAACCTATTTATATCTTTAGATCCAAAGTGAGTCTTTTATGTATAGCATACAGTTGGATCATGTGTTTTTATCCATTCTGCTTATCTCTGACTTTTAGTTGGAGAGTTTAATCCATTTACATTTAAAATAACTAGTGATAAGGAGGAAATTCTATAATATTGCTCTTTGTGTTCAATATGCCTTATATCTTTTTTTTGTACTTTGTTTCCTTAATTACTATTGTCTTCTTTGGTGTTCAGTTGATCTTTTGCTGTGAAGTGTTTATATTTCTTTCTTATTTCCTTTCATGTATATTCTCTAAGCTGTTTTCTTTGTGGCTCCAGTGGATGTTACATTTAGCAACCAAAAGTTATAACTCTGATTTGGATTTATACCAGTTTAACTTCAATAACATACAAACTCTGCTACTTTACTACTTCTCCACCCTTTTGCGTTACTATTTTCATTAAATTATATATTGATACATGTGCACCCCAAAATAAAAACTAATTCTTCTTTTGAATGCATTATTCTCTTCATTTACATAGAAAAATATGGAATTAGAAACCAAAGTTACAATAATACTAAATTTTAGACTAATTTTTTTAGTGTATTAGTTTTTTAAGTCATATAGAAAACAAAAAAAAATGTAGTTACAGATCATTATATTAATAAGTGTGTGGAATCTCAAACTGGAACAAAAGTTGGGAGGCATGCTAACAAGAAATGCCATGACAAGTAATAGGAAGAAAAGAGTATTGAGGGAAAGGTCTTTTTTTTTTTTTTTTTTTTTTTTTTTTTTTTTTGCCTTTCTTGAATTTGGTTTTTATTGTGAGTGGGTAAAACAAAACAAAACAAAACAAAAAGATGACATATTTTACCATTATCTGCCTAAGCATTTGTATTATTCAGGGTTCTCCAGAGGAACAAAACCAATAGGATATATACACAGAAAGGCACACACACATATATACACACACACATGCACACACATGTGCATACCTATATGAGATTTATGGTGAAAATTAGCTTACACATGATTATAAAGGTCAAGAATTCCCACTGTCTGCCATTTGCAAGCTGGTGAACCAGAAAAGAAGGTAGTACAATTCAGTCTGGGTCTGAAGGACCAGATGAACTGATGGTATAACCCCCAGTGTAAATCTAAAGACCCAAGAACCAGGAGTGCCAAGACCTGTGGGCAGGAGAAGACAGATGTCCCAGCTGAAGTAAAGAGATGAAATTTTGGCCCTGAGCCGGATGAATGGTGTTCCCTGCTTTGGGAGAGTGATCTTCTGTATTCACTCTACTAATTCAAATGGTAATTTTTTCCAGAAACACCCTCACAGACACACCAGAAATAATGTTTACCAGCTATCTGGGCATCCCATAGCACAGTAAAGTCGGCACATAAAATTAACATTTTTCTCATTTGCCCTGAGAATACTTGCTGGCAGTGCTTGCAGCTGCAGCATTTACCCCGAGATAACTTTGCCACAAAATATCTCACTTTTATTATTATTTTCACATTGCTCTAGCACATCGACTTTGGAAACAAATTCTATTTATAGAATTCTGTTTTTAGTAGTGGTATTTCCATTTACAAAATATAGTAATTCTCAATGGCTGAAAATGTTAAATCCTGGAAAATGTAGCATTCTAATGTGTGATGTTAAGATTGTTCTCAAACAGTGGTTGGCTGAAGATTCATTTGATAAATTTGATTTTTCTGAAATAGACAATTTTGATGATTCAGATGATTCTGATGTTAGTTCTGTTTAGAAATAACTCCAAGAACAATTTTTATGTTTTACTTTCACACTGAAAATTAGTCAGATTTGCTTCATTCTCAAAGAGCATGTTTATATAAAATTGAAAGAGCGCTGGCAGCGAGCTGCACATTTTTTCCTAAACAGGAAAAGGGTTAACCATCACACCATCTATATTCTGTGAAAGCCTCTACTCCCCACCCCTGTGGAGAACTGGGTGACAGTATATTGAAGCTGTAGGGCACTGAGAAAGCTTTGTGTCCAATTTCGCAGTTTTACTGAGGATGAAATGGGAGTTCTGATAGACAGAAAGTTACACAATTAGCCACAGCAGCACTAGGAAAGGAAATTGAGTCTCTTGACACTACATGAGTGGTGAAATACTCTTGCTTTTGTGGTTTATTAAGGCCTTCTGGAAACTTTCACCAATGAAGAAAATCTGTAGGACAAGGTGTGACAAGGTAGACTCAAAAGAAAAAGGCAGATCACTTACAAAAGAGGGTACTAGCAAAAGGGCCCAAAGTTCCAGAGTTCCTACCATCCTAGGCTTACAAAGTATTTACTTGTAGAAGAGCATGGGGAAAGTGGGATAAACTGGTATAATCGAGATGAAAATGTTAAGTAGTCCAGGAGTAAGACCTGGGCACTCTAGGATTTCACCTCAGCCCTGTCCCTTTTCTATCTAACATTTTGTCCTTTGGTGATTTGATAACTGCAGCTTCCTTAACGGGTTGATCTGACCTTGAGTGAGAACATTTGGTTTCAGTGACATAATTAGAACAAACCAAAAATGTCTGTCACTTACACAAATAATTTTAAACACAGAGTAAGGCAAGAGTTGCTAAAGTCCTATGAAAATGCAAAAAGGTCTCATTTTGTATGTTGTTTGGTTACTAACAAGTTCTGAAGTACTAGATACAATGTTTTGAAGAGTCTGATATTATTAAAATACATTGTGTTGAGATGGGTTGGTACTTTCGATGTGAATCTTGTTACATTAATCTCTCAGGGAAAGTTATTGACAGCCACCACATCTATTTTTAACTGAATGCAAACTGTGGCAGAACTAAAACCAAATGCTGAACTGCGTACTGACTATGTTCTAAACACTTAATATACAAGAGCTTGTAATACTGAAGCCCTCAATCTTTACTTTCATTTCCTATCTTCCTTCTGACTATAGTCCTTAATTTGAGTGTACTGGATTTTTTCTCAGATAATTCTCATTCCAATTATTCGTTATCTAGCTATACTGAGAAGCTGATGGGAAAAAAGTGTTACTCAGGGAAGCAGTAGGATTTTTTTTCAGAAGCCATTAGTTCAGAGAATTTATTCATTCAAGGTGGTTGTAGATATGAGTTGGTGGACACAAGTTCTTTAATAGGGAGAACAGAGAAAAGATCGTTAAGGCATCTGTTAATAGGTTTTTAAAATGGAGATACTAGCTCATTTGGGAAATACTTGACATAGAAAATGTGTTCACATTAGCGCTACCATCATTTCCAGAGTGTAGAATAATTTTGCAGTTTTAATTTAATGTCGGAAAATGCTTGAATATTTTTCCTCATTGTTTTCCAGGCCTTAACAATTTCAAATTATTCTATTCTACTTGCTGGCTCTAAATCCAAAGCTTCTAACAAGACATTTTACATTAGAAATTCTGTTGATATCTTTTTAAAAATAAAATACTTATAGAATATAAAGAAATTGAGAAAATAAGGGGCTCAGAATAAAAGGGAGAATCATAATCAATTCCGAAAAATTAACTGCAAGAAGAAATATTTTTAGATGCTACTGTTTCTTAAAACATACTTCAACAGCACTTATTAAGTCGCTGATTTTTACTTCAAACAACACTTTCCCCACATTCATGTGTTAATAGTTATCTGTTTTTCAAGACCTGGCTCAAAAGCAACCTTCTTTCCTAATTAGTTTCTTCCTTTTCCGTGGTACATAGTTGATTTTGTTTTGTGAATATCGTTTTATTTTTTGTTGTTGTTGTTGTTTGTTTGTTTGTTTTTAATACTACCTGACAGAAAGTAAGTTCTGTGAGACCTCATCTGCTTTGTTCATTACTATGGTCTCACAGCCCAGAACAGGTGCATAGAAAATAATTGTTTTTCCACTCACTGACCTGTTCCATCAAACTAATTCAGGTACACCTTGTTTAGAGTTGTCCCACAGACTCCTGAATCATTAAGGATCTGCTAAGCCAACCCACACAGATCTACAAACTTCAGTGGATGTATTCCAGGGGTTCTCAGGATGGCCTACTGCAGTCAGAGAATGTGAAGGTTATTTTCATGTGTCAACTTGATTAGTCTGTGGTGCCCAGATGTTTGCTCAAACATCAGTCTAAATGTTCCTGGGAGGTTATTTTTTAGATGTGATTAACATTTTAATCAGTAGGCTCTGAGTAAAGCAGATTACCCTCCATAATGTGGGTGGGCCTCATCCAATAGACTGAAGGCCTTTAGGAAAAAACACTGAGAAGGAAGAAGGAATTTTACCTCTAGACTGCCTTCGAAGTCAATACCTCTACATCCACTCTTCTCTGAGTCTTCAGTCTACTGTCCACACTGCAAAATTTGGCCCTCACAATCTTATAAGTCAATTCCTTAAAATAAATCTCTCTCTCTCCCTCTACATATATATATTTACACACACACACACACCCTATTATTTCTGTTCCTCTGGAGAACCAAGACTAATATAAGAAAGAAGGCAGAGTGGGAGATTGGCAGTGATGCTTTTATTTGTTCGCTTGTTTTCCATGTATTGCAACCTAGAACATTTTCTGCACACTCTTTATGTGGAAATGATGGGAAGTGACCATAAAAACCTTTTTTGTCACACAAAGGATCACCTTATGGCAAAAGCACATTTATTGAAATAGGAATCATACATAAAAACAAGATCAAAAAGCAAAGTTTACAAATCTTCTGACCTCTTCAGTGAGGACAAATTAGCTGGCAACAGTATGCCATCTAGCAAATATTTTACAAAAGAGAGACACACAGACTGTTGCTTCAAGGTAAAGGTAGTAATTTAACAGCGAGGGAGAAGATAACAGCTCAATCACGCTACAGAAGCATCTAAAAGCAAATGTTTAAAAATTATTTTTGTTATTGGAAGTAAAACATTACTTATAAAAACTGTATATTTATACACTTAAAAAGTTGGAAATAGACTGCAATATAGTATCTTTTAATTAGTTTGCAAGAACAACTGGGGCTATTTAATAGCTCAATTTCAAGGCAAGAAAAACTTGAGCATAATTACTGCATGAAATTAAAAAAATGAGTTTTATGATTTAAAATGAGTTTCATGATTTCCTGGCAGGGTACAGTGGCTCATACCTGTAACCCCAGCACTTTGGGAGGCCTAGGCAGATGGGTCTCTTGAGGTCAGGAGTTCAACACTAGCCTGGCCAACATGGTGAAACCCTGTCTCTACGAAAAATATGAAAATTAGCTGGGCATGGTGGCACGTGGCAGGAATCCCAGCTACTCAGGAGGCTGAGGCATGAGAATTGCCTGAACAAGGGAGGTGGAGGTTGCAGTGAGCTGCGAGTTCACTACTGCACTACAGCCTGGGCAACAGAGCAAGACTCTGTCTCAATCAATCAATCAATCAATCAATCAATCAATCATATTCTTCCTTAAGGCCTAAGTACCTGCTATAGACTGAATGTTTGTATCTTTCCAGAACTCCTATGTTGAAATTCTTATCCTCAATGCAATGGTATTAGGAGGTGGGGGCTTTGGGGGTTGATTAGGTCATGAGGGTGGAGTCCTCATAAAAGGATACTTTTATTAGCACCCTATAAAAGTGATCCCAAAGAACTCTCCACTTCTTCCTGCCTTGTGAGAACACAGTGAGAAGGAGGTTGTTTTTGAAACAGGAAGCAGGCCCTCACCAGGCATTGAAAAAGATTCAGTGCCTTGACCTTGGACTTCCCAGCCACCAGAACTGAGAGAAATAAACATTTGTTTTTTAAGCTACTCAGTCTATGGTATTCTGTTACACCTGCCTTCATACACTAAGACAGAAAATTGTTACCAAGAAGTAAGGGTGCTGCTATAACAAATACGGGTTTTTTTTGTTTGTTTGTTTTGTTTTTTTTTGACACAGTCTCACTCTATTGATCAGGCTGGAATGCAGTGGTATGAGCTTGGCTCACTACAACCTCCACTTCCCAGGTTCAAGCAATTCTCATGCCTCAGCCACCCAAGTAGCTGGGAATACAGGCATGTGCCACCACACCTAGCTAATTTTTGTATTTTTAGTAGAGACAGGATTTCACCATGTTGGCCAGACTGGTCTCAAACTCCTGACTTCAAGTAATCCACCCGCCTTGACCTCCCAAAGAGCTAGGTTTACAGGTGTGAGCCACTGTGCCTGGCCTACTATAACAAATACTTTAAAATGTGGAAGCAGGTTTGAAACTGGGTAATGAACAGAGGTTGGAAGAGTTTCGGGGTGTATGCTAGAAAAAAGCCTAGATTGTCATGAACAATATTTTAAAGGTGATTCTGGTGAGGATTCAGGATGAAAAGAGCTATAGAGAAAGCTTTAGTCTTCTTAAAAAATACTTAAGTCATCATAAACTGAATGTTGGTAGAAAAACAATAAAGGCCATTCTGATGGGTCTCAGCTGGAAATGAGAAACCTATTATTGGACAATGGAGAAGAGTCCATCTTTGTTTTAAATTGGCAAATAACTTGGCTAACTTGTGTTTGTGCTCTAGTGTTTTGTAGAAGGTAAAATTTGTGAGCGATGACATTGGCTATTTAGCTGAAGAGATTTCTAAGTAATGTGTTGAAGGTGTGGCTTGGCTCCTCCAAATTGCTTAGTAAAACATGAGAAGAGAGGAATGACTTAAAGTGGAATTGTTAAGCAAAAAGAAAGCAAGACTTAAAGATCTAGAAAATTCCCAGCCTATTTATATTGCAAAAATGAGAAAGTGTGTTTGGAAGACAACATTAAGGATGTCGCCAAATGACCACCTGATAAGATTAATATGGATCAACCATCTTAACAGAAGTCATGTGCTATTCTTCAAGACAGTGGAAATATATCCCCAAGCGTATTTCAGAGATCATCAGGGCGGCCATTTCTGTCACAGACCAAAGTACACGGGCCCAGGGGACCCATGTACTTCCACCTAGGTTTCAAAGAATGGGGCTGCCGAGAGCTGTGGGGTGCTGATCTCAGCTCAGCAGAGCCATGAGCACAGGACCCCAGCTCAGTGGAGCTGTGACATTCCAGCAGGGAGCTACTTCAGGGTCATTTCACCAAACTGTGGGGATGATATCCTAATGGGATAGGAAGGCAGGACATCAAATCAAAGAGGATTATTCTCAAACTTGGAGGTTTAATGAAGTGTACCTTCTTAAGTTTTGTCTTGTTTGAAATCTATTCCCCCTTGCTTCTTTCCTATTTCTCCATTTTAGAATAGATACGTCCATCCTATACCTGTCCAATCACTATATTATGAAAGCATACAACAAGTTTGATTTCACAGGCTCACAACTGAAGAGAAATTTTGCCTCAGAATAAATTGTACCTCAAGTGCCACCCATATCAGATTTAGATGATATTTAGATGAGACTTTGGAGTTTAGACTTTAAGGTTGATGCTGTAATGAATTAACACTTTTGAGGCTAATGAGATGGAATGAATGTGTTTTGCATGTGAGAAGGACATAAATTTGGGGGGACCAGGGGCAGAATCCTATAAACTAGATGTGTGAGTACTCACCAAAATTCATATGTTGAATAGACTAAGATAGCACTTTTTAATATAACATTTTTTCGGCTATGACAGCCATTAAGATCAAATGTCAAACCAAATCTAGTGCTGCTACCTCACAATATATTGAACCAAAGTTAAAAAAGAAAAGAAGCCAGCTGGGCACGGTGGCTCATGCCTATAATCCCAGCACTTTGGGAGGTCGAGGCAGCTGGATCACCTGAACTCCTGAGTTCGAGACCAGTTTGACCAACATAGTGAAACCCCTCATCTCTACTAAAAATACAAAAATTAGCCAGGTGTGGTGGTGCGTGCCTATAATCTCAGCTACTCAGGAGGCTGAGGCAGGAGAATTGCTTGAACTTGGGAGGCAGAGATTGCAGTGAGCCAAGATTCTGCTGCAGCACTCCAGTCTGGGTGACAAGAGCAAAACTTCATCTCAAAAGAAAAAAACAAAACAAAAGAAAGAAAGAAAGGAGCCTATTCCATTATATTGTCCTGTTTTAAATGTGATTAATAATAAGCTCTTAGTTATAGCAAAGATACTATAAATAATACACATTTAAAAATCGTTTACAATGTTTATTTCATTTTAAATTATTGTCTTTTATTTGCTATTTTGTGCATGTTTTATAATTTCATGCTGTAGTAGTATAACAGAGCATTATAAACTTCACAAATAAGTATATACATAATGGGACTGTAACTTCATAATGTTTTGTAGATAGGAATTTGGAGAGCTCCAGGTCGAATGAGGGCCAGTGGATATTCCACACAGTCCTCAGTTTGAGGGATACTCACAAATCTGCTCACTGACATGAGACATCTTGCCCATTTTCACATGCTTTGGGGATTTATTTTAATGGATAAAGCACTCACTGGATATCAAAATGTAAATATTACAGAGATTAGACTTAAGGGACAGTCAGATGATGGAGATAAGTTAAAGGCTTAGTTGCTTCCACCATTAAAGCAATTATAAAGAATACTGAGAAAACAAAGACAACTAATAAAACTGCAAATTGCACATTCATGAGCAGTAGTAAATTATAGTGGCACCACATCCTCACAAGCAGTATCCTCTTATGACTCCATTTATTACACTGAATCAGTGGTTTTATTTTCTTGAATGAATTCATAGTGCTAAGAGGGGTTCGCTTAAAGAGAGAGTTCAGTAGTATGTACAGGTTAGGAATCCACTCAGCTAATTTTAAAGGAAAATTTCTATATGAAACCCTTAAAAATAAGTTTTTCTTCATCAGATTATATCTAGCTCATAAAGGAATAATTGCTCAGGGAATAGAAAAAGCAGGACAGGATTCTAAAGTACTAAACCTGGCTGGGTGATATGTCATTAAAATAAGACAGTTCTTTAAAAAAAAAAAAAAAAAAAAAAAAAAACTGGAAACATAACAATGCAGGAATTCCCCAATTGTAATATACGATGTTCTGCTTCAGGAGAGGTGCTCAGACAGTAGAAAAGGATGCTTTTTTTCTGTCATATGTATTTATAACATATCCATAACTTTTTAATTCATAATTGTGTTTGCATTTTAAAGAATGAACTCCAACTCCAGCAAAATTTACACTCACAAAAACGTAGTATGGTGAAAAAAATGTGGTATGGTGAACTTTGAAATCACAGCAATTTGGATTCGAATTCCAGCTTCACCATTTACGTGCCATTTAATCTTGGGTAAGTTGTCTTACTTTTGTGAATCTAGGTACCCTTATGTTAATAAAACTACTAATCTCATTGTTTTTTGTTTGTTCTTAAAGTGAGACAATACATATATAATTTGACTCATAAAGTGGCCTTCTCATTTCATTTAACATTTTAACCCTTAAATGTGGCCTAGCTTTGTAAGTTTATGTTTTTATCCCTGACACTTATCATTTGCTTACTTTGCTTATTTTCCATCTCTTCAATTGGATTTAATACAGAATCGTGCAGGCACTTTGGAAAACAGCTTGGCATATCCACAAATAGTTAAACATAGAGTTATCTTATGACTGAGCAATATCACTCCTAGGTATATGCACAAGAGAAGTCAAAATGTGTCTGCACAAAAACATATGCATGAATATTCATTGCAGCATTATGCATAATAGCAAAAAACGGGGAACAACACAAGTGCCCATCAGTTGATGAATGTATGAACAAAATATTACATAGCCATACAGTGGAATATTATTCAGCATAAAAAGGAATGATATAATAATACAAGGTACAATATGGATGAACCTTGAAAACATCATGTTGACTGAAATAAGCCAGTCACAACAGACTATATATTACACAATTCTATTTACATGAAATGTTCAGAATGGGAAAATCCCTAGTTCTCTAAGTAAATAAGTGGTTTACTTATGGTCTGCAGGGGATGAGCAGTAGGGGAGTGATAGCTAAAAAGTATGGAATTTCTTTTTGAGAAGATGACATATTCTGAAACTGACTGTGGTGATGGTTACATACATCAGTAAACATACTAAACCCATTGAATTGTACGCTTTAAGTGGGCAAACTGTATGGTGTGTGAATTATATCTCAATAAAGCAATTAAAACTCTATGGTTTCTTGCCAGTTTTTATTATAATGTGAAATAAGTTAAAATATATATTCTCTTTTCTGTAAGACTTAGGTTTTGGTTACTCCTGAAAACATCTAATTAACTCTGTAAATTTCTTGATAGTCAAATCGGTCAGATAAGTTATCTCCACAAAATATTTGAAGTCACAAAAACATAAACAAATATGTTTGACTAAATTAAATGATAATAATTGTTATCTTTTAAAAGGATTGTGTCTTGTAAACTATAAACAATACTGCAAAAAAAGTTGACTTAATTATTACACTTTCTGAAAACTGTTAAATGCCATCTGTCTAAATTTTAATACCAACAGAAATCACCTTAATCTGTACTGTTACAACTTAATATAATTCCTAAGATCTCTGAAACTTGAACTAATAGTAAATTATACATAAACTTTGGTTATCTAAAATCTTTGGTTATCTGGACATATTCTAAGATATTAAAATTTAGAAAGCTAGAAATCACAAAAGTAGTACAAATAAGTAATGCATATTTTATCTTTGAAAAGTGCCAATCATGACAATACATTTGATGTAGTGCGTTTATAGTCATATAAATTAAATGATACAGCTAATATATCTGAAAACTGAAAAAAGCTTAAAAAATTTTATCACACATATTGGTGTATGTTTAAACATAGATATAGAGTTATATTAGAATTGTGAAACTAAGAACCTTATGAATATTCAAAGAAAAACTATCAATTAGGTGGGAAGTAGTCTTTGAATATTCAATCTCCTCTTTAAAAAAAAAAGCAACAACTACAAACAATCATGTTTTCTTATTTGGTGGCTATTATGGAGAACAGACTTCCTTACCTCATAGGAAGAGAGCTTCTTGAGAGACCCCTAATTCTTTGTGGTTTGGTGTAGATTTCTTGAGTTTTTTAATTAAAATTTTTTTAAGGGAGGGAGTCTCGCTGTGTTTCCCAAGCTGGCCTCGAACTCCTGGGCTCAAGTGATATCCCCCACCTCAGTCTCATGAGTAGCTGGGATTACAGGTGTGCACTACTGCAACTGACTTTCAATTACTTTCTGACCGAAATCTTTTATTTCTATTAAGAAATAAAAGAAGTTAAAATTCTATAAATTATGACTCACTGCTGTGCTTAATTTAAATGTTATTTATGATTATTTTTATAGCTAAGATCATTGTTTCATCTTTAGACATCAATGACCTGTTTATATATTAATGCTATAAAATGTTTCTTTGATAATTATTTTTGATATTGCTTTTCCTAAATATAGGTTTCAAATACTGCATAATAAAAATTCTAAGATATTATTTTATCTAAACTATCTTTGGCGTTTCCAAGGAGTCTTCTGAGACACAAAAGATTTGTTCCAAACTTTATTAAATTAATAATGCTACAAATAAGAATATGTGTATATTCTACACAATTATGAGAGCAACCCTGTTATCAATCTCACAGTATAGGGGCAACCACTCTCAAATCAAAAGGAGAAACTTAATCCTCTCCAGGTTAATTGCATGCAGATGAAATGTTATTATTATAAATATATTCTTATGTCTTCAGGATGCTTATAAATCACATATATTAATAGAGGATTCCATTTTTCCTTATTTCAATAATTCTGGCTAATATATTAATTAGAGTTAATCAGTTTTGTCATCAATAGATGGTTTCTGGTTTCCTTTACACTTGCTTAAAAGTAACTGCTATAAATCACAGATCAGAAGTTCTGGAAAAAATTTCAAAAAACTCTCCAAAAATTCCAATGTCCTTCAGCAAAGAATTGTCGACTATTCTACTCCACAGAAAAGTAGATTTATGGATCCCAACTTGCCAAACAAAGCTGGTATCTTTATTACAAAGAGACCCGACACCTTTCAGACTTCACAAGATGAGTTTGACCTTTCACAGTTCTTTCATCCGGAAGTGGTCAAACTCATGGAAGGAGACATGTAAGCTAACGTTAATAAAACCAGAATTAACTAGGGTTAAAAGAACTGATTTGAGTATGACTACTGTTTTTTATTAAAATGGGCATATTAAATTTAGTTTTTTCTTCATCCTCAGGAACCATTTTGTACAGCTGTCACTGGACTGTTGATTGCTGAAATCCTGTCCAAAGCTAACATTCTTTGAGCTAATATGAATAGTAACTCAATCAGCAACGTTTATTACACGCCTCTCCAAACGTATATTTTGAACATAATTAGATCACCAGAAATGTGATTTGTTCCTCTGAATATCTACATGCAACTGCATTATTAATGTGTTGATATTAACGAGATTTTACCATTAACAGCACATTAATTTTTTTTATAAATTGTATCTTAAAATATTGACCACTCTCATTAGGAGTGCATGCTGTTTTTTCCAACAAGGAAAAAGTGCTCTGTTTTAAAATTTATCAATATACCCTGTTCAGTTTTGTTCTGCTTTTTTTTTAACAAGGGAACACTGATAGTCAATTTTATATGTCAATTTGGCTTGGCTCTAGTACCCAGTTATTTAATCAAACAGCAATCTAAGTGTTGCTGTGAAGGTATTTTGTAGAGGTGGTTAAGATCTATTTGACTTTACGTAAAGGAGATTACCTTTGATCATGTGGCTGGGCCTCTTTAATCTGCTGAAGCAATTAGGAGAAAAAACTGAGGTTTCCCAAGAAAAGGAATTCTGCCTCAAGACTACAGCACCAACTCCTGAACTCTTGCCTGAGTTTCAAGTCTGCTGGCTTGCCCTACAAATTTTGGAGTCAATACTACATGCATCAACTCCTGTCTGTTTCTAGCCTGCTTGCTATGTTTGCCGTACACATTTCAGACTTGCCAGGCCTAACAATTGCATAATCAATTTTTAAGATAAACTCCTTTATATCTACATCTATATCTATGTCACATCTATATCTATATCTATATCTATATCTCTATCTCTATCTATCTATCTATCTATCTATCTATCTATCTATCTATTCTATTGGTTTTTATTTCATTGGAGAACCATCACTGATATAGAAATGAATTTGCATAGAAGTTGACTAAGGTTAGGAGTATAGGCTGTGCCAATAGAAGATAAATCTTCCCTACAGAAAGTTCATTAAAGCCATTTAAGGACCAAATCCATTATTAACTTGATCTCATGAGGCTGATAGTGGGCAAGAGAGCCCCAAAGTAGAGTCTTAGCCCAGGAGGGTTCTTGGCTTTGCCCAGGAAATAATTCAAGGGTGAGCTAATGGTGCTAAACAGTGACTTTTATTGAAGTGGCAAGCATAAATGCATTGTCAGCAGTGATTTCCTTATGGGCACGAGATTGGGAGTTGGGAGGGGAAAAAAAAACCCTGCTTTTTCTTCCTTCACAATTACTATATATATTTCAGAGTCGTTTAGAAAATTTTCGAAGACCTTAGATCAGTATGTTAATTGAATAATTAAAACTCCATAAGCTAGTTGGGTGTGGTGGTTCACACCTGCAATCCCAACTACTCAGGAGGCTGAGGCTGGAGGATCACTTCATCCCAGGAGTTTGAGGCTGCAGTGAGCTATAATCATGCCACTGCACTCCAGCCTGGGTGACAGAGCAAGACCTTGTCTCTAAATAAACAAACAAAAACTTCATGAGGTTCAGAGGCTTTGATCATTATTTTTTCTGGAATTCCATGAAAAAAAGGATGATGTCCCCACAAAAGGATGACAGCCTCCATTTGCCAAAGACCGGCTGATTCATAGGAATCCTTTTTGTTTTTGGATTCATTAAATTTTAGCATTCATAAACAGAAGCTCCCAGGGAAAGATGTTAAAGTTAAGGATGCTCTAGGACACCCAAAGAGGTCTATAGAATTCAGGGAGTCCACAGACCTGGGTGGGAATAATTGTATTGTTGTTTTCACTAACCTCTATCTGAAATTCAGGATTTCCCTCCATTAACAATGTAAACAGCAATCCAGAGCAATAGACACCTGTGTTTCTATCTCCTATAGAGATCACAGATATAGTCATATTCGTTACAGTTGCAGATATCCCAAAATACTGTTTCTACTTCTCACTACTTTGAAGTTATACTAGATAGTAGGCTTGCTGGTAGATCTAAATTCGTGCATTAAAAGTACACAGATTATAAATTTGGCTTATAGTTAGGTAACTGTGTTTGCAAATTATTGTTTTTATTTGCAGTCCTCTTTATATGGTATTTTTGTCCTTTAATCCCATGACAAACTATAGTGTTTTAAAAATAGATTTAAAGCATCACCAAATTTCTAGAGAGGTTCATGACATACAGAAAGTTAAAAATCTCTTCTTTAGAGAAAAATAAAACTAAATAATCTTTAACAAATAAAAGCAATAACATTTTTTTGTTCTTGTAAAAGAAAAGAGATTTACAGATGTGTAACGTTCCATATTCCAAACAAGTATTTTTTCTTTATGCACAAAGGAATTACTATTACCACAGCCATCTGGAGATAAATTGTTTTCCCATAGCTATAGAAAGATCTTTTGTTTAGGAAAAGTACCTAAGCAAAAAACTGACTTATACTATGTAGATGACTTTTCCTTTGATCAAGCAAGAAGTACTCGATAAGGTTTTAATTTATGATATTCTGCTCTTTCAAATGATAAAGATATTCCTAAATTTCAATGGGATTTTTCTAAACAATAGACCTAAATCCCATTTTACCTTTCTTTTCTTATTTATATCTTATTTACTTTATTTACTTGTTTTTATGGTAGGGGTCTTGTTCTGTCACCCAGACAGTAGTGGAGTGGCGCAATCATAGCTCAATGCAGCTTCGAACTCCTGGGCTCAAGTGATCCTCCTACCTCAGCCTGAGTAACTGGGATTACAGGCATGAGCTATCATGCCCAGCTATTCACTTTACCTTTTTGAATCTTAGAAAGAGGAGCCAGAATCCATATAGCCAATTGAAGCAACGTGACACATATTGCTTTGATGTCACACATATAGCTCCTAAATTGACACTCAATTTATGAATTCAAGATTATTGCCTGGAATCATTGTACTGAGATTTATAGCCAATCATAGATCAAAGATCACCGGAAGGACCATGTCCTCAGAAGACTGGGCAGTAAATAATTTGCAGTTGTTTGTTTTAGTGCATTCTAATGTGCCCTTTGATCTTAAAAAGTTCATGGACGGATGATGGTGAGTTCAGTGATGGGAGGTTGGGATGGGGAAAGGCTGCAATGCCGTGTAATGCCCTCAGTTCCACAGGGCACACTGTGTAACCACTTTGCTTTCCCCTAAGCAGGACATGAGCTCTGGCCTCACATCGAGTTGCATAAGTAGGGATTTCAATTTTTTTTTAAATTTACTTTATCAACGAGGAGACTGTTTACTATGGCAAGGACATCAAGCCCCTTTGTTTGGACATAAGGTCTAGGGAAAAACCCCTGACTCCTCCCTCCTCTCCCTTCTCAGCAGTCTGAGTTTGCAGCAAGTTGCAGTGCATTTCAGTTTATAATAGAACAGGAAGAAAGTCTCATCTGGGAAGAAAAATGGGAAGGACCAGGTGGAAAACTATCAGGGCTTAGGTATTCAAAAGTATGGCATTAACTGGCAGACATGCTACATGTTTTTTGAGGTTTCTCTACTTCTGACCATTTTGGTTCCAGGAGCCAGATTTATCAATAAACAAGGAGAAATCTATCAGACATACTTAAAGTGTGTCCCTTGGGCAGGAGGCATTATATGGGAGCTTGTGAGAAATGCAGATTCTCAGATTCTAACCTAGAGCTGCTAAATCAGAATCTCCAGGGGTGGGGCCCAGGAATCTGTGTTTCAATAAGCCTTCCAGATGATTCTTAGGCAACCTAGGCAACCCTCTGCAGGTTCCTCTTCTGAGGGAGGAGGATGTCGCTGTGTCACTGAGCAACAGCAGTGTTATGTGAGTGTTTATGTCCCACAATGAAGAGCAGTAAAGCCACGACTTCATGGCACACAGACTGAGGGGGAAAAACCCTTAGTTTCTGTTTAATTTTCCCATGCTAGATCCATGCCAATAAGTTTGCAAAACATAACACACCTCCCTGTGACTAATTGTTTTGAAATTATACTCAAGAGTTTGGGTCGTTTGGGGAATTAAGGTAGAACATGTTATTTAAGGAATCTGAGAACTTTCTCTCATTTTTTCCTCAGACTTTCTATAAGTATGTTGAGAGTTTGGACTGGGTCTTATTCATGCTTTTCTTACCAGCACTGGCTCAGAGCCTGCTTCAGTAGGGCTGATTAATAAATGTTTGGAAAATGAACAAACAAGCAATAAATGAATGAAATTCAATGAAGGTTTTGTCTTTACCTGTGTTTATAGGTTTTATATTGCTCTCAGTATAAATTACCACTAATGCAGTAGTTCAAACAACAAACCTTTATTATCTCATAGTTTTCTATGTCCAAAGTCCAACTGGGGTCTCATTGGGCTGACATCAAGGGTTCAGCAGGGCTGCATTTCTTTCTGGAGACTCTAAGGAACAATCCACTTTCTTGTCCATGTAAGTGATTGGTAGAATTCAGCTCGTAATAGCTGTAGTGCTGAGGTTTCCATTCCCTTGCTGGGTGTCAGCTGAGGGCCTTACCCAGGTTATAGAGTTCACTGCATTCCTTGGATCCTGGCTCTCTTCCTCCATCTTCAAAACCAGCAATCAAGGGTTAAGTACCTCTCAAGCATTGAGTCTCACCTCTTTCTTGTTCTCCCACATCACTCTAACTCTCTACCTTCCTCTTCTCCTTTTAAGGGCTTATATGGTTACGTAAAACTTATCCATATATACAGAATAATCTCATATCAAGATTCATAATCTTCATTATGTATGCAAAGTCCTTTTGCTGTGTAAGTTAACATACTCAAGGATTCTGGGAATTAGAATGTCTACATCTGATGGACCGTTATCCTGCCAAACACATTCTATTGCACAAAGTATATTAAAAGCGTCTGAATCCTGATTGAAAAAAATTTCAATTCAAATTAAAAGAAATGCAATCCTGAGCAAGATGGCCAAATAAGAACAGCTCCAGCCTCCAGCTCCCAGCGCGAGCGATACAGAAGACAGGTGACTTCTGCACTTTCAACTGAGGAACGCAGCTCACCGTCAGCAATGGATCAAAGCTGGACGGAGAATGACTTTGACGGATTGAGAGAAGGCTTCAGTCGATCAAACTTCTCAGAGCTAAAGGAGGAACTATGTACCCAGCGCAAAGAAACTAAAAATCTTGAAAAAAGAATGGAGAAATGGATAACTAGAATAATCAATGCAGAGAAGGCCAAAAACAAACGGATAGAGATGAAAACCATGACATGAGAATTATGTGACAAATACACAAGCTTCAGTAACTGACTTGATCAACTGGAGGAAGGAGTATCAGTGATTGAAGATCAAATGAATGAAATGAAACGAGAAGAGAAGTCTAGAGAAAAAAGAGGAAAAAGAAATGAACAAAGCCTCCAAGAAATATGGGATTATGTGAAAAGACCAAATCTACATCTGATTGGTGTGCCTGAAAGTGAGGGGGAAAATGGAACCATGTTGGAAAACACTCTTCCGGATATCATCCAGGAGAACTTCCCCACCCTAGTAAGGCAGGCCAACATTCAAATTCAGGAAATACAGAGAATGTCACAAAGATACTCCTCAAGATGAGCAACTCCAAGACACACAATTGTCAGATTCACCAAAGTTGAAATGAAGGAAAAAATGTTAAGGGCAGCCAGAGAGAAAGGCCGGGTTACCCACAAAGAGAAGCCCATCAGACTAGCAGCAGATCTCTCAGCAGAAATTCTAGAAGCCAGAAGAGAGTGGGCACCGATATTCAACATTCTTAAAGAAAAGAATTTTCAACCTAGAATTTCATATCCAGCCAAACTAAATTTCATAAGTGAAGGAGAAATAAAATCCTTTACAGACAAGCAAATGCTTAGAGATTTTGTCACCACCAGGCCTGCCCTACAAGAGACCCTGAAGGAAGCACTAAACATGGAAAGGAACAACCAGTACCAGCCATTGCAAAAACATGCTAAAATGTAAAGACCATCAATGCTAGGAAGAAACTGCATCAACTAACGAGCAAAATAACCAGATTGACAGGATCAAGTTCACACATAACAATATCAACCTTAAATGTAAATGGATTAAATGGTCCAATTAAAAGACACAGACTGGCAAATTGGATAAAGAGTCAAGACCCATCAGTTTGCTATATTCAGGAGACACATCTCACATGCAGAGACACACATAGGCTCAAAATAAAGGGATGGTAGAAGATCTACCAAGCAAATGGAAAACAAAAAAAGCAGGGGTTGCAATCCTAGTCTCTGATGAAACAGACCATCAAAGATCAAAAGAGACAAAGAAGGCCATTACATAAAGGTAAAGGATCAATTCAACAGGAAGAAATAACTATCCTAAATATATATGCGCCCAATACAGGAGCACCCAGATTCATAAAGCCAGTCCTTAGAGACTTACAAAGAGACTTAGACTCCCATACAATAATAATGGGAGACTTTAACATCCCCACTGTCAACATTAGACAGATCAATAAGACAGAAAGTTAAAAAGCATATCCAGGAATTGAACTCATCTCTGCACCAAGCGGACCTAACAGAGATCTACAGAACTCTCCACCCCAAATCAACAGAATATACATTCTTCTCAGCACCACATCATACTTATTCCAAAATTGACCACATAGTTGGAAGTAAAGCACTCCTCAGCAAATGGAAAAGAATTGAAATTATAACAAACTGTCTCTCAGATCACAGTGCAATCAAACTAGAACTCAGGACTAAAACTCAATCAAAACTGCTCAACTACATGGAAACTGAACAACCTGCTCCTGAATGACTACTGGGTACACAACGAAATGAAGGCAGAAATAAAGATGTTATTTGAAACCAATGAGAACAAAGATACAACATACCAGAATTTCTGGGACACATTTAAAGCAGTGTGTGGAGGGAAATTTATAGCACTAAATGTTCACAAGAGAAAGCTGGAAAAATCTAAAATTGACACCCTAACATCACAATTAAGAGAAGCAAGAGCAAACACATTCAAAAGCTAGCAGAAGGCAAGATATAACTAAAATCAGAGCAGAAATGAAGGAGATAGAGACACAAAAACCCTCCAAAAAATCAATGAATCCAGGAGCTGATTTTTTGAAAAGATCAGCAAAATTGATAGCCCACTGGCAAGACTAATAAAGAAGAAAAGACAGAAGAATCAAATAGATGCAATAAAAAATGATAAAGAGGATATCACCACCGACCCCACAGAAATATAAACTACCATCAGAGAATACTATAAACACCTCTATGAAAATAAACTAGAAAACCTAGAAGAAATGGATAATTTGCTGGACACTTACACTCTCCCAAGACTAAACCAGGAAGAAGTTGAATCCCTGAATAGACCAATAGCAGGCTCTGAAATTGAGGCAATAATTGATACCCTACCAATGAAAAAAAGTCCAGGATCAGACAGATTCACAGCTGAATTCTACCAGAGGTACAAAGAGGAGCTGGTACCATTCCTGCTGAAATTATTCCAATCAATAGAAAAAGAAGAAATCCTCCCTAACTCATTTTATGAGGCCAACATCATCCTGATACCAAAGCCTGGCAGAGACACAACAAAAAAAAGAGAATTTTAGACCAATATCCCTGATGAGCATCGATGCAAAAATCCTCAGTAAAATACTGGCAAACCGAATCCAGCAGCACATCAAAAAGCTTATCCACCATGATCAAGTGGGCTTCATCCCTGGGATGCAAGGCTGGTTCAACATATGCAAATCAATAAATGTTATCCAGCATATAAACAGAACCAAAGACAAAAACCACATGATTATCTCAATAGATCCAGAAAAGGCCTTTGACAAAATTCAACAGCCCTTCATGTTAAAAGCGCTCAATAAATTTGGTATTGATGGAACGCATCTCAAAATAATAAGAGCTATTTATGACAAACCCACAGCCAATATCATACTGAATGGGCAAAAACTGGAAGCATTCCCTTTGAAAACTGGCACAAGACAGGGATGCCCTCTCTCACCACTCCTATTCAACATAGTGTTGGAAGTTCTGGCTAGGGCAATCAGGCAAGAGAAAGAAATAAAGCGTATTCAGTTAGGAAAAGAAGAAATCAGATTGTCCCTGTTTGCAGATGACATGATTGTATATTTAGAAAACTCCGTCATCTCAGCCCCAAATCTCCTTAAGCTGATAAGCAACTTCAGCAAAGTCTCAGGATACAAAATTAATGTGCAAAAATCACAAGCATTTTTATACACCAGTAACAGACAGAGAGCCAAATGATGAATAAACTCCCATTCACAATAGCTTCAAAGAGAATAAAATACCTAAGAATCCAACTTACAAGGGATATAAAGGACCTTTTCAAGGAGAACTACAAACCACTGCTCAGTGAAATAAAAGAGGACACAAACAAATGGAAGACCATACCATGCTCATGGATAGGAAGAATCAATACAGCGAAAATGGCCATACTGCCCAATCTAATTTATAGATTCAATGCCATCCCCATCAAGCTACCAATGAGTTTCTTCACAGAATTGGAAAATATTACTTTAAAGTTTATATGGAACCAAAAAAGACCACGCATTGCCAAGACAATCCTAAGTCAAAAGAACAAAGCTGGAAGCATCACGCTACCTGACTTCAAACTATACTACAAGGCTACAGTAACCAAAACAGCATGGTACTGGTACCAAAACAGAGATATAGACCAATGGAACAGAACAGAGCCCTCAGGAATAATACCACACATCTACAACCATCTAATCTTTGACAAACCTGAGAAAAACAAGAAATGGGGAAAGGATTCCCTATTTAATAAATGGTGCTGGGAAAATTGGCTAGCCATAAGTAGAAAGCTGAAACTGGATCCTTTCCTTACTCCTTATACGAAAATTAATTCAAGATGGAGTAGAGACTTAAGTGTTAGATCTAAAACCATAAAAACCCTAAAAGAAAACCTAGGTAATACCATTCAGGACATAGGCATGGGCAAGGACTTCATGTCTACAACACCAAAAGCAAGGGCAACAAAAGCCAAAATTGAAAAATAGGATCTAGTTTAACTAAAGAGTTTCTGCACAGCAAAAGAAACTACCATCAGAGTGAACAGGCAACCTACAGAATGGGAGAAAATTTTTGCAATCTACTCATCTGACAAAGGGCTAACATCTAGAACCTACAAAGAACTCAAACAAATTTACAAGGAAAAAAAACAACCCCATCAAAAAGTGGGCAAAGGATATGAATAGACATTTCTCAAAAGAAGGCATTCATACAGCCAACAGACACATGAAAAAATGCTCATCATCACTCACCATCAGAGAAATGCAAATCAAAACCACAATGAGATACCATCTCACACCAGTTAGAATGGCAATCATTAAAAAGTCAGGAAACAACAGGTGCTGGAGAGGATGTGGAGAAATAGGAACACTTTTACACTGTTGGTGGGATTGTAAACTAGTTCAACCATTGTGGAAAACAGTATGGCAATTCCTCAAGGGTCTAGAACTAGAAATACCATTTGACCCAGCCATCCCATTACTGGGTATATACCCAAAAGATTATAAATCATGCTGCTGTAAAGACACATGCACACGTATGTTTATTGCAGCACTATTCACAATAGCACAGATTTGGAATCAACCCAAATGTCCATCAGTGACAGACTGGATTAAGAAAATGTGGCACATATATACCATGGAATACTATGCAGCCATGAAAAAGGATGAGTTCGTGTCCTTTGTAGGGACATGGATGCAGCTGGAAACCATCATTCTCAGCAAACTATCACAAGAACAGAAAACCAAACACCACATGTTCTCACTCATAGGTGGGAATTGAATGATGAGATCACTTGGATATGGGAAGGGGAACATCACACACTGGGGCCTATTGTGGGGAAGGGGGATGAGGAAGGGATGGCATTGGGAGTTATACCTGATACAAATTGATGGGTGCTGATAAGTTGATGGGTGCAGCACACCAACATGGCACTTGTATACATATGTAACAAACCTGCTTGTTGTGCACATGTATCCTAGAACTTAAACTATAATAATAAAAAAATTAAAAGAAATTTGATGCAGAATAAGTATGATGTTCTTTTTTTTTTTTTTTTTTTAATGAGACAGTTTTACTGTGTCGCTGTATTAGTCCATTTTCATGCTGCTGATAAAAACATACCCAAGACTGAGTAATTAATAAAGAAAAAGAGGTTTAATGGACTCACAGTTCCACATGGCTGGGGAGGCCTCACAATCATGGCAGAAGGAGAAAGGCACGTTGTACATGGCGGCAGGCAAGTAAGAACGAGAGCCAAGCAAAAGGGGTTTCCTCTTATATAACTATCAGATCTCATGAGACTTATTCACTACCATGAGAACAGTATAGGGGAAACTGCCCCCACAATTCAATTATCTCACACCAGCTCCCTCCCACAACATGTAGGAATTATGGGAGCTACAATAACTCAAGATGAGATTTGTGTAGGGACACAGACACACCATATCATTCTTCCCCTGGCCCCACCCAAATCTCATGTCCTCACATTTCAAAACTGATTGTGCCTTCCCAATAGTCCCCCAATTTCTTAACTAATTTCAGCATTAACTCAGAAGTCCACAGTCAAAAGTCTCATCTGAGACAAGGCAAGTTGCTCCTGCCTATGAGCCTATAAAATCAAAACCAAGTCAGCTACTTCCTAGACACAATGAGGGTACAGGCATTGGATAAATACACCCATTCCAAATGGGAGAAATTGGCCAAAATGAAGGGGCTAAAGGCCCCATGCAAGTCCAAAATCCAGCAGGACAATCAAATCTTAAAGCTCCAAAATGATCTCCTTTGACTCCATGTCTCACATCCAGGTCATATTGATGCAAGGGGTGGGTTCTCATGGTCTTGGGTAGCTCTGACCCTCTGACTTTGCAGGCTACAGCCTCCCTCCCTGCTGCTTCCACAGTCTGGCTTTGAGTATCTGTGGCTTTTCGTAGTGCACAGTGCAAGATGTTGGTAGACCTACCAATCTAAGTTCTGGAGGACAGTGACCCTCTTCTCCCAGCTCCACTAGGCAGTGCTCCACTGAGGATTCTGTATGGGGGCTTCAATCCCACATTTCCCTTCCACACTGCCCTGGCAGAGGCTCTCCATGAGGGTACCACCCCTGCAACAAACATCTACCTGTACATACAGATATTTTCATACATCCTCTGAAATCTAGGTGGAGGTTTCCAAACCTCAGTTCTTGACTTCTGTGCAACTGCAGGCTCAACACCATGTAGAAGCTGCCAAGTGTTGGAGCCTGCATCCTCTGAAGCTACAACCTGAGCTGTACCTTAGCCCATTTTAGCTATGGCTGGAGCAGCTGAGACACAGGACACCAAGTCTCTAGGCTGTAGACAGCAGGGAGGCCTTGGGTCTAGCCCACAAAACCATTTTTTCCTCCTAAGCCTCTGGGCATGATGGGAGGGTCTACTGCAAAAGTCTCTGACATGCCCTGGAGACATTTTCCCCATTATCTTGGCAATTAACATTTGGCTCCATACTTATGCAAATTTCTGCAGCCGGCTTGAATTTCTCCTCAGAAAATGGGATTTTATTTTCTATGGCATCATCAAGTTGCAAATTTCTAAATTTTTATGCTTTGTTTACCTTTTAAAACTGAATGCTTTTAACAGCATCCAAGTCACTGCTTCGAAATTTCTTCCACCGGATACCCTAAATTATCTTCCTCAAGTTCTAAGTTTCACAAATCTCTAGGGCAGGGGCAAAATGCCACCAGTCATTTTGCTAAAACATAATAAGAGTCACCTTTGCTCCAGTTTCCAACAAGTTCTTCATCTCCATCTGAGACCACCTCAGCCTGGATTTTATTGACAATATCATTATCAGCATTTTGGTCAAAGCCATTCAACAAATCTCTAGGAAGTCCCAAACTTTCCCACATTTTCTTGTCTTCTTCTGAGCCCTCCAAACTGTTCCAACCACTGCCTGTCACCAAGTTCCAAAGTCATTTCAGTATTTTTGGGTGTCTTTTCAGCAGCACCCCACTCTGCCAGTACCAATTTACTATATTAGTCTATTTTCATGCTGCTGATAAAGACATATCTGAGACTAGTAATTTATAAAGAAAAAGAGGTTTAAAGGACTCACAGTACCATGTGGCTGGGGAGGCCTCACAATCACAGTGGAAGGCAAAAGGCATGTGTTACATGGCAGCCGGCAAGAGAGAATGAGAGCCAAACAAAAAGGGGAAACCAGTTATAAAACCATCAGATCTTGTGATACTTATTCACTACCATGAGAACAGTATGGGGGAACTGCCTCACTGATTCAACTGTCTCCCATTAGCTCCCCTCCCACAGCACATGGGAATTTGGGGAGCTATAATTTAAGATGAGATTTGGGTGAGGACACAGCCAAACCATATCAGTACCCAGGCTGGAGTTTAGTGGTGCAATCATGGCTCACGGCAGCCTCAACTTCTCTGGCTCAAGCAATCCTCCCACTTCAGCCCCACAAGTGACTGGGACTACAGGCATATGCCACCATGCCCAGCCAATTTTTGTCTTTTTTGTAGAGACTGGATTTTACCATGTTGCCTAGGCTGGTCTCAAGGGATCAAACTCCTGGACTCAAGTGATCTGTGTGTCTCACCCTCCCAAAGTGCTAAGATTACAGGCGTGAGCCACCAAACCTGGCCAGGTATGATGTTTTTGTAGAGTGCATTAGCACAAGATATCAACCCCTGGAATTAGCCCTTTGAGAGATGATGAGTTTAGATAAGTTTGTTTATAGCCTTCTATTATCACTACTTTTAAAATTCTCCTTCCTGTGCACTCTACCTCTTCATACCCTGCTGGACAGCATCCAAGCTCTTAAACCTTCTTCCTCTTTTCTTTGTGTTGCTCTCAGTCAAAACATAACAGGAATAGCTAATTACTGATCACTTTACTATATGCTTATTACTTTCATACAATCCATCTCATTAAGTAATATTACCTCAATTAAGTACTTGTCATTTTAGAAGAAGAGGAGACTTACCAAATTTAAGTAACCTTTTTATGATAGTCAATAACAGAGCTCGGATTCCACCATAAGCCCCTCTTGTTCATCATTATACACCCTGCCTCCTTGTGATGCCCCATTTTCACATTTCCTCCACTCTTAAGCAGCAGACCAAACTTGGACTTATATGTCCACTAACTGATACACAAAAGGGTCTTTCGTAACAAGATCTCAAGTCTTAAAGAACAACCCCATTGGTGAAAATCAAGGCAGCTCATGGTAGGCCAGGAGAGGAAATCAAACTACCTAGCTTCCCTTGGCACGCAAACATTTATAAAACTTGGCAGAGTCGGAGTTTAGAAGAACACTGGAGAATTCTTTTTAAAATCTTCACTATGCCAGGAAAACAAAGCACTAGTTCTAAGGAGTAGTCGGGAAGAAGGTCTAAGGAAGATCCCATGATATTTGTCATTGCTATAGACGCTGTATTTGAACAAAATCTCTCACTTCTTTTTCTACAAGAATTTTATCCAAATAGGTAAAAATGTTCCCTCAATATGGGAACTCATAAATAGGAACAATAACTACTGACTTATGAGTTATTTGATCTTTTATGACTATTTAGCCATTGATTGTCTGGTTTTATTCATCAGTATTTAGTCCCTCATTATTTAGTAAACACATACTGAATATTTTGCCATTTGCTGACACCATGCTAGGTACAGAGGTGAAAAAGAAGGAATATAAAGTTCAACCACAGACTGAGATACACTCACCAGTAGCCAAATTATAATATGACATAAACTGTGACTTAATCTCATTTTTACCCTTATCCTGGATGATACCTTAATCAAGAAACCCCACGGAAATATACATTTATTTCTGAATGGCTTGTTTGTTTGGAGGCCAAGGCTTGTTCCTAAGAAATTCATTTTAAACATGCAGTGCAGAGCAGCCCACTTCTCCTTTGCTCTATCATGTTCCATTTGCAAAGAGGAGCTGTGTTCCACGGGAGCAAGGACCAAACTGTGGTCTCAGCACTCAGCTCCTGCCCACCCTAGAAGACTGTTTTACCCTTAGAGTTCCCACCAGCTTTCCTGAAAGAGCAATCAAATCTAGCTTTCCTGTGAATTATAATTTTTTGATGCCATAAATAAATATTGTAACCTTTGTTTACTATATATGTATTTTCCATAAATAATATTTATATGGTTATGATGGGTGTTCATAGTTTAATTTCTGCATTAGCAAGACTGGTGCTTTAAAAATTACAATGTAGCTGGAATTTGTCTCCACCCATCTCTTCTCTTTCAGCACTGATGGACTACTGAGATACCAAGGGAACATAGGCTATTACATCCATCTTTTATATCCTCTACCACCAAACTTCACCAACTAGAATGTGCTTTTCCAGCATGCACTATGTGGTTCTGGAATCTGTATAACCAATTTCAAGCCCCCACTCCATAAAACTTTCTGTCCTGTTGACCTTTTCATTCGGAATTTAGTTCTCAGACAGATAGATGAGGAATAAGCAACAGGGCAAGGGCTATCTCTCTTACATATTTGTGTTCCTAATGTCTAGGTTATTGTCTGTGCTAAAATAAATCACAATACTACAAACTATATTAATAATGGTAGACACTTCTGTAGCATTAACAACATGCCAAGCAATTATTTATACAATTTATATACATTGACTCATTTCATCTCATGACAAATTTATAAGATAAGTACTATTATACTCATTTTATAGATATGGAAATTAAATGTTTGTTGAGTTAATGAATGAAATAATGGAAGGTTACCTCATGTAATAACAAAGACTTCCTGGAGACAATTCCTCACTTCAAAAGAGTGACCCCAACAGTGGGAATTTGTGGCCTGTGGGCTATCTAAGAAGAAAGGTACTTGGGGTTGTGTGGGGCTATAGTGGGAGAGGATAGTCTTTGAAATCCTTCCAGTGACACAGCACCCAACTTACACAGTATTTCAGGGATCTCTCTTTGTCTATGGTCTTGCTTCAGACAACTTGGTTTCATCTGATTTTAAGGAGTCCAGGAGTTAGGGAGGTTATAAATATGCTTGCCCAGATTAGGGGAGTCCTGGAGGGGGAGTTAGAACTCTGCAATCGAAGCCCTAAGGGATGTATGAGAGACAAATAGAGAAATCCAGTCTAACCAGCTACAGAGGCTTGTGGGACAGTGCTGGGCCTGGTTAGTCTTCTTTGTCATGGAGCCTCCGTATTCATTTCCTGTGCTACATCATAAATAATCACAAATTTAGCAGCTTAAAACAATACCAATTGACTTAGTTATTTTTGACTTTTAGATTCAGAGTTACATGTACAGGTTTGTTATATAAGTAAATTGTATGTCACAGGGGTTTTACGTACAGACTATTTCATTGCTCAGGTGGTAAGCACAGTACCCAATAGGTAGTTTTCAATCCTCACCCTCCTCCCACCCTCCCCAGCAAGTAGGCCCCAGTGTCTATTGTTCCCCTCTTTGTGTCTGTGTGTACTCCATGTTTAGCTCCCACTTATAAGTAAGATCATGCCGTATTTGGTTTTCTGTTCCTGTGTTAGTTCACAGGATAATGGCCACGAGCTCCATTTGTGTTCCTGTGAAGGACACGGTCTAGTTCTTTCTTATAGGTACGTACTATTCCATGGTGTATACACACCACATTTTCTTTATCCAGTCCACCATTGATGAGCATTTAGGTTGATTCCGTGTCTCTGTATTGTGAATAGTGCCGCAATGAACATACAAGTGCATGCGTCTTTTTGGTGGAATGATTTATTTCCTTTTGGGTATTTACCCAGTAATGGAGTTGCTAGGTCAAATGGTAGTTGTTTTATGCTCTTTGAGAGATCACCAGGCTGCTTTCCACAGTAGCTGAACTAATTTACATTCCGACCAGGAGTATATAAGCGTACTCTTTTCTCCCCAGCCTCTCCAGCACCTGTTATTTGTTGACTTTTTAATAATAGACATTCTGGCTATCTGAGATAGTATGTCACTGTGGTTTTGATTCACATTTCTCTAATGATTAGTGATGTTGAGCATTTTTTCATATACTTGTCGACTGTGTGTATGTCATCTTTTGAGAATTGCCCGCTCATGTCCTTTGCCCACTTTTTAACGGAGTTGTTTTTTGGTTTTGCTTGTGAATTTGTTAAAACAATACCAATTTATTATCTCACAGTTTTTTGTGGGCCAAGCATTTAGGAATGGCTTATCTGGATGTCATAAGGTTGCAACCAAAGTTAAGCTGCATTGTCATCTAGAGGCTGTACTGGGAAAGGATCCACCTCCAAGCTCACTTAGGTTGTTAGCAGAATTCATGGCCTTGCAGCTATAGGACTGGACTCCTCAGCCTCTTGCTGGTTGTTGGCTGGCAGCTGCCCTCAGCTTCTTGCCATATGGCCTTCCCAGTATGGCCACTTACTTCTTTAAGGTCTGCCACAGAGTTCCTAGAATAAGCCTGCCAGCAACATGGCTCATATATCATGATATAATCACACTGAAGTAACATTCTATCACCTCTGCCACATTCCATTGCTGGAGGTAAGTCACAAGTCCTGTCCACACTCAAGTGGAGGGCATGAGAATGAGAAGATGAGATTGTCAGGGGTTATGTTAGAGATCATCTGCCACAGTCTCTCAGGACCCTAGGACCCTCTTGAAGAAAGCTCCATGAGGTTAAGCAGAAGTGTTATGTGCACTGCATAACATGTGAATGGATGACATCAGGCACCCTGTCTGGCTTATTCATGGAAGTATCCCATGTCTAGAACAGTGTCTTCTACTGAAAAAAGTCTGCACATGAATGAATAAGTGAATGACTCCTTATGTCTGTTGTAAAGAAAGGAAATTGACAGGCAGGAATGAGGCTAGAAAGTACACCTACCACTTACACTTACACTTGATGTGTAAAAGATGGCCCTTTGCCTGACTTACTCCCAGTTAGCTCATCCATTTTCTACAACATAATGTTGCTGGCAAATAAGTTGTTTAGAAAATTGGTCCAGGCGATAAGGGAGGAGAAAGAAAACTTTCTGTGAGGGCACTTTTTCTGGTGGACCCCATCTTCTCTCAGGAGAGCTTGGCACCCCACTTCCAGGTGGTTCTGGTTGGCTCTGTTTTTCATAGAGAAGCTTTGAAAGTTATACAAAGATGTTAACAAGGGTATGAATGCCTTTCTTTTTTCTAGTACTTTACAGTTAGCAGTGTCCCCTCAGGTATAACTTTCTTTAAGTCTAAATCTCCAAGTAGCCACACTGGACACAAAGAAAGAGCAAATGGAAAGACAGAAGGATTGAAACAAGAAGGGGAAATTTTAGCATTAAAGTGACCTGCAAGAGCCATGCAAACAGCAGAGTCAGATGCTGATTGGTGTCACTGAGATTTGACTATTCTTCCTGGAGCATTTCCTGACTGGGACCCCCACATTGTACTAACTTTGACCCCAGTGGTAAGGCTGTAGGCATAGAAACACATCAGAACAGGGACACAAGGATGAGTACTCTTTAGGCTCAATATATGAGCTTTGCCATTAATTTAAATCATACAGAGAAACAGGATAGAGTTTGGCTGGAAAAAGGCCACAAACTAGACAAGATTGATGCTTAAAATGTTGGTTTGTGTGTCCATGTGCAAGTGCGTGTGTACAGAGGTTAGATACAGAAGAGAGGGCATGTCCACCCCCACTTTCCATAAATTTTGTTGCTAATAAGGAGGGGTGGGCTGGGCATGGTGGCTCACACCTGCAATCCCAGCACTTTGGGAGGCCAAGGTGGGAGGATCATTTGAGGTCAGGAGTTTGAGACCAGCCTGACCAACAGGGTGAAACTCTGTCTCTACTGGAAAAAAAAAAAAATACAAAATCTTAGCTGAACATGTTGGCACATGCCTGTAATCTCAGCTACTCAGGAGGCCGAGGCAGGAGAATCACTTGAACCTGGGAGATGTATTGGGAGAACCCGCTCCCGATGGTTACGTGGGTTCTTTTCTATTTTCTAAGTGTCTCGGCTGGTTTGAGAAATAAAGGGAAAGAGTACAAGAGAGAGAAATTTAAACCTGTGTGTCCAGGGGAGACATCACATGTTGGCAGGATCCATGATGTTCCCCGAGCCGTAAAACCAGCAAGTTTTTATTAGTGATTTTCAAAAGGGGAGGGGGTGCACGAATAGGGTATGGGTCACAGAGATCACATACTTCACAAGGTAATAAAATATCACAAAGCAAGTGGAGGCAGGGCGAGATCACAGGACCACCCAAAGAAGCGAAATTAAAATTGCTAATGAAGTTTCGGGCACGCATTGTCATTGATAACATCTTACTAGGAAACAGGGTTTGAGAGCAGACAACCTGTCTGACCAAAATTTATTAGGTGGGAATTTTCCTCATCCTAATAAGCCTGGGAGAGCTATAGGAGACTGGGGCTTGTTTCATCCCCTCAGCTTCGACCATAAAAGACGGCACGCTTCTAAGGGGGCCATTTATAGGCCTACCTTCAGGGCGCATTCTCTTTCTCAGGGATGTTCCTTGCTGAGAAAAAGAATTCAGCGATATTTCTTCTATTTGCTTTTGAAAGAGGAGAAATACAGCTCTGTTACGACCGGCTCAGTGGCAGCCAGTTCAAAGTTACCTCTGTTGTTCCCTGAACATCGCTATTATCCTGTTCTTTTTTTAAGATGCCCAGATTTCATATTGTTCAAACACACATGCTCTACAAACAATTTGTGTAGTTGAGACAATCCTCACAGGGTCCTGAGCAAAATTCATCCTCCTCAGCTTACGAAGAAGATGACGGATTAAGAGATTAAAGTAAAGACATGCATAGGAAATCACAAGGGTATTGACTGGGGAAGTGATAAGTGTCCATGAAATCTTCACAATTTATGTTCAGAGATTTCAGTAAAGACATGCATAAGAAATTATAAAAGTATTAATTTGGGGAACTAATAAATGTCCATGAAATTTTAACAATTTATGTTCTGCCGCAGCTTCAGTTGGTCCCTCCGTTCAGGGTCCCTAACTTCCCGCAACAAGGCAGAGGTCACAGTGAGCTGAAATCACACCACTGCACTCTAGCCTGAGTGACAGAGTGAGACTCCATCACAAAAAAAAAAAAAAAAGAAAAAGAAAAAGAAAAAAGAAAAAAAAAGGAAGGGAATAGGAGATCTTTAAGAGGAAAAAGAAAATTTGGAATTTCCTGGCACAGAAATCCAAGGTATGGGAGAAGCACACGGATCAGAACTCAGAGATTGCTTTGACCTCTCCTTCAGTTCTTTAGTAGATTTTTAAAACTCCAACAGCATAGAAACTTTCAAATGGAAAAAGGATCTATTTACAGGCCAAGCCTTCACAAAAATTTATGAATCAGAACATAATAGTGTAACTAAGAGGTAGGTCCTGAAATCCAGCCAGGAAAAATACTAAGATGGAGAAATTTATTCCTATGAAGGAACGGTGGCCACAAAAAATGGAAAAACAGAGTAATCAGGGTTTGCCTTTCCACCCATGATTCTGAGCTGCTGTTTGTACTAGGAGTTTCTAACATGCAATTTGCATCTTCTGTGTCACTGGCAGATCACACTTTACCAGTGGTTCTGGGGAATGAGTGACCAGCCTTTTATCTGGAGGTCTGAGGCATTCTTGTTCTTTGTCCTGCTGTTTCTGCCTCATGGCTGATGACGAAACATGTTATTTTTTCTAACACTTACCCATTACTTCTGGATGAACTTGTCAGAGTAAAGGCCCCAAAACACTTGTACTCCTTCTACAAAATGCTCAAACCATCTTCTTATCCCAGTTAACTAAATGGGCAGCCAAGAGGCACTCAGGGTTTCCTCAAGCATGGGCTTATGTGGCCAATGTTTGTGATTATAAGTGATATATTCTTAAAAGACATATTTTAATTTTAAACTCACAAGGCTAGGAGAGCTTTTATAAAAAACAAAATGTACAATGGCAAACATACAAACTAATTTGGGACAGTTCATATTCTTAGAGCTAGCAACAAGGGTATGCAGTCCAAAGGAGAGTTTCTCCTTAGCTCTAGGTAGGAAAGCCTGTGAGATTTTGGCTGTGCCTCATTCTTTGGGTACACCATCAGCAGAAGGAATATATAATGAACTTAATAGGCTTAAACATTAACTGATAGTTTAGTACAGTGCAGCAATGCCAAGGATGCCCAGAAACGCACAGGTAGGGAAGAGGATGTCAAAATCCTCTCTCTGAATAAAGAGAGCAGACCTTAGGCCAGGGTCTTTAGTCAACATGATGATAAAAAGGAGGAAGAGAAAAAAGTGAGAAAGAAGAAGGAACATGACGATTTTAAGTGGAAAACTGTCACCTCCAACATAACACTCAACAAAGTTGAAATGCTATTTTGTGTTTAAAGAGTAAAATTGAGAAAAAGGTCAAAGAGGGAAAATACATGTATCTGGAACTTGAGCAGGCTGTGAAATCGAATTCTGTTTTAACATTTGAGATAATCAACTCTTAGCAAGATTATATCAAACTTCATTAAAAATTGCCTTCTAAGTTGAGAGAATAACCAAGTATTTTCTAGGCTTTTTTTCTTAACTTTAGATGGCTAGATTGAGAAGGTAGGAAATGAGAAATATATGTGTAAAATCAGATAATCCTTGCTCTCTCAAACATACCAACCTGTGAGTGGCCTTGGGTGGCTTAGTAACCAATAAAAATCACAGATTATTTCATTGCAGGTTACAGTTGTTACAAATATCTTAAAGTACCATTTATGCTCATCATTGCTTTGAAATTACGATGAAAGAAATTGCTTATTCATCAGGTCCACAGCAGCTTTTTGAGCAAAAGAAGATAAGCCATTAAAAGAAAACAACCAAGGTAGGGGACTGTGACTAAGGAGAACACACACAGATTGGGGTTTGATTGCTATGTAAATACTCATTTTTTTTTAGTTGCTCAATAAACTTGAACTGAGTATCTGATATCTGCCAGATAACAAACTTGGCCTGGTACTAAATTAGTAATTTTGTGGGGAGTAACCAAAGACAGTAATTCCTAGATAAGAAAAAACAAAATCAAACAAAACACAAAACAGGCAGATTTCTTTTTCCATGGAGATCACCAAATTGCTTGAGAATGAGATACCTACCAAAAGACTACCAAGACTTTCTGCAGCAAAGTATACTGACTTTCTGCTCTGGACCAGAAAGTAAATTCTAACGATCTCTTTTGTAAAAGAACATTGCACCATAATGATTTTAAGGCATGGGACTTTTAGAAAACGGTAGGAGTTTATCTCATATTCAGTCTCTACTGCTATGAGTTTCTTAGTGATTTGACAACAATTCCCAGTAATTTTCCAGAAAAGTTATTACAGTCCTTTCAAAACTGCCTAGGACAGATGCCAAGACAAAGCATTCAAACTGCAACAGGGGCCAGATTTCAACCCACTCATGCTTTCCCTCTATGCACTGCCATCTCTTAGAAGAGGAAGCGATCTAAGAACTTATATCCAGTGGTTGGCAACTAAGCATATGAGTATAAACAATTCCACAATTTCTGTCACATCAGAACAGCAGCAAGCAGAAGGGAATCAAATGCTTCTCCACAACCTCTGTCTCTTTGGTGGGACTTCCATCAGTACTGACACCTGCCAGGCATCCACAGAAATCTAGATTGGACTAACAACGACACAGGTTGCCTTCTCTCATCTTGGAATTTTGGAGATACCCTTTCACTTTAGCTGGATAAGAGGGACAGCAGTAGAGTTTGCTTCTTAACAGAGCCCTTTCTCTTAGATCAATCTGGGAGTTTCTCTCTACCTCATCCTTCTTGGTGAAGGGTTCCCAACCTTTAGGGGAGCACCTGGAAGCTCTTTGATTGAATATTTCTTGAGAGTCAGCTTTTACTCTGCAGTATCTTGGTACTTACTGCTATTCTCCAGGGGCAGAATTTCCTCTATGCCTAGACAGAAATGATTGGGTTTCTGTCAGATTGTACTATCCACTCAACAAGTAGATCTAGCCCATTTTACCATAAGAGGCTATTTTTAATATCTCCCCAAAAGTGTTGGGGGCCACCACATGATCGCATTTGGTGCCTCAATAGGAGTTGAGATTATAAGTAATGACAAAAAAGTGACATAAAAATCCTTTTAAATGATTTTGACATTTATTAATTCTACATACATTTTTAAATAAAGCTTATATTTCTGAGTCAGATTATGTATTCAGTATAATGAAGAAACAGATTCTTGAAAAAAGTCTTCCCAGAGAATCTCTGGTCCACAGATTGAAAATGTTACATTATGAGTTCCTTGAGGAAGAGGCTATGTTTTGTTCAGCCTTTTATCCCTCATGCCTAACCCAATGTTTGGCACAAAGCAGGTGCTTAACGTGAAGTAGATATTTGGGAGATGTTTTGTTTTAGTGAACACTTTTGTGACATTCATGGGACACTTACCATGTGCCAGACACTGTTCTAAGTGCTGTACATGTATTAACTCATTCAACCATCAAACAACTCTAGGAGATAAATGATGTTTTACAGATGACAAAACAGACTCAGAAATCTTCAGTAATTTACTCAATGCCACATTGCAAGGAATTTTAAAAGCCCGGATACAAAGTAATTAAACATTTCCTTTAATGTTTTCAAATGTAACCGCGTGGCAGATAGGGAGTCCACAGCCATGGTTATTCAGTGAGGCACTGCTGACTGATCATATTTATAGAATGCTACTTGGGCAACTCCCGAACATGCAATGAAGAATGAGGGCCCTTCATCAGACTGAGTGTGGTGGTTCACACTTGTAATCCCAGCACTTTGGGAGGCCAAGGTGGGTGGATCACTTTAGGTCAGGAGTTTGAGACCAGCTTGACCAACACGGTGAAACCCTGTCTCTACTAAAATAAAAAATTAGCCAGGCATGGAGGCGTGTGCCTGAAATCCCAGCTTCTCAGGAGACTGAGGCACAAGAATCACTTGAACCTGAGAGGTGGAGATTGCAGTGAGCCGAGATCACACCACTACACTCCAGCCTGGGTGATAGAGTGAGATTCAGTTTCGAAAATTAAAAAAGAATGAGTGCCCTTCATAAGGAGGCTTTAATCTCCTTGTCTCTTGGCTACTAGAAATAGTTTCACAAATGCACATCACAGTTTGTATATACCACCATTTCTAATCTGATTTATTTCATACCATGCTCTCACCTGGTTTTTCAGAGAATAAGGGATTGTGTGAATGAAGGATTAAATGAATGAATGTCTATTCCTTGATAAAGAATTTATATGACATCAATTACTTTTCTGGCTAAGAGGTTTGTGAATACAGCGTGGTCTCTTCAGTGAAAAGAAAATTAGGTCAGAGCTTCATTTCTCATGGGATGGAAGAATTAAAACTCATCAGTTAAAGAGAGAAAGACGCCATGCAGAGACAGGCAGGAGGCAGAGGGCAGTCCACACAGTCCATCTACCCTGCTGGGTCCCCACAGCACTGAGTACATCAGAATACAGGCACCACAGGAGTTGCAAAGAGAAATGTAGGAGGCGTCCTGCCTGCAAGGATCTCACGATCAATAGAGAAGGTGAAATGTGTACATCAATGAACATAATACAAGGCAAAATGTGACCTGTGCTAAAAATAAATAAATAAATAAAGCACAGAAAGATTTAAACCAAGTTTCCTGGGTGCACAGAGAGGGGCCAGATGACTTCTAGCTACTGGAAGCAGGAAATACCAACCCCTGAGCTGGCTGTATTTTGATTAAAAGAGATTAAAAGGAAGGACTTTCTACAAAAAGGAAACTATGGAGATGCAGGGGTGGGAGAATGGGGGAGAACTGGCAGTTCATTCTGGTTGATTAAACAGTGGATACACACTGGCCAACTCCTGGCTAATCTTTATTTGGATAGTACATTATTGTGTTTTTCAAAAAAACCCCAAATGTTATATGTGAATGCCCTAAGGGAGGACATGGGCTCTGTATCACTTATCATTCTTCACTGTCTGACATACCTGCCCATCCACACATTCATGTTTCTTGCTATTTTCACAGGTTTTAGGATGGGTGATCTCGGCACTAAAGCAGAGTGTCTTGGAGCTTACTGGGGCTTAAGCTAGGGGGAGGAAATTACTCACTAAGAAATAATTAGTTCTTAACCTAGAATTCAGACCGGGGAAAGCTGGGGAGATGGAGTAGAGGGAGAGGGTTTAAACTGAATGAGAAAAAATCGACCTTAATTTTCACTAAACTCTAACTAAAATTTAGTGTTTCCTTCCATTCTGAATGTGGCTAGGGAGCATCACAGTAGTATTAGCAGTTACTTTGTTGCCAATAAAAATCACAGATTATTTCATTGCATGTTGTGGTTGTAGATTTTTTAAACTACCATTTATGCTCATGATACTTTGAAATTGTACTTATCAGACTTATGCCAGATTTTATTTTTTTGTTGTTGCTTGTTTGTTTGTGTGGGGTTTTTGTGGGTTTTTTTGTTTTTGGCCCTATCACCCAGGCTGGAGTGCGGTGGTATGATCTTGGCTCACTGCAACCTCCACCTCCCGGGCTCAAGCCATCTTCCCACCACAGCCTCCCAAGTAGCTGGGACTACAGGTGTGCTCCACCATGCTCAGCTAATTTTTGTGTTTTTTTAGAGATGGGATTTCACCGTGTTGCCCAGGATGGTCCCCAACCCCTGGGCTCAAGCAATCCACCTGTCTCTGCCTCCCAAAGTGGTGGGATTACAGGTGTGAGAAATTGCATCCAGCCTAGATCTTGTTATTTAATGAGTTAATAAAGAAGTACGTATATCACTATATCACAAATTTTTAAAAAGTATTTTGATATAATTTGCATATAAATGATTTCCTTTGTACACCAATGTGTTTTATTTTATGCTTTTTAAAACATAACTCTGAAAAGAGATCCACAGTTTTCACCAGACCACCAAAAAGATCCCTGACCCAAAACAGATTAAAAACCCTGCTGAAGGTAGCTTGGGATCACCCAGAGAGCTTTAAATATCCTCATTAGCATTGTGAATTTAGTCTTACAGGCAAACGGGAGCCACTGAAGGGTTTTTTTCTTTGTTCTGGGGAAGGTGTTTGTATTAGCCAGGTTCTCTAGAGGGACAGAACTAATGGAATAGATCTATATACATACAAAAGGGAGTTTATTAAGTATTAACTCACACAATCACAAGGTCCCACAATAGGCCATCTGCAAGCTGAAGAGAAAGGAGGGCCAGTCCGAGTTCCAAAACTGAAGAACTTGAAGTCCAGGGTTCGAAGGTAGGAAGCATCCAGCATGGGAGAAAAATGTAGGCTGGGAGGCTAGGCCAGTCTCTCTCTTTTCACATTTTTCTGCCTGCTTTTTATTCTCACCATGGTGGCAGCTGGTTAGATTGTGCTCATCAGATTAAGGGTGGATCTGCCTTTCCCACACTGACTGAATTATTAATCTCCTTTGGCAACCCCCTCACAGACACACCCAGGATCAATACTTTGTTTCCTTCAATCCAATCAAATTGACATTCAGTATTAACCATCACAAGTCCACCCCTTGTCAAGTTGAACCCATACATATCTCCTGAGATCATATATAATCTTCAAATAAAGACAATAAGGTCATAATTATGCCTAACATAATACACATATCCTTTGTACAACTGGAAATGCACCAAGCCGCAACCCAAATACTATTTTTTTTTTAGATGGAGTCTCGTTCTGTCGCCCAGGCTGGAGTGCAGTGGCGTGATCTTGGTTCACTGAAAGTTCCACCTTCCAGGTTCATGTCATTCTCCTGCCTCAGGCTCCAGAGTAGCTGGGACTATGGGCCTCCGCCATCATGCCCGGCTAATTTTTCTGTATTTTTAGTAGAGATGGGGTTTCACCATATTAGCCAGGATGGTCTCAATCTCCTGACTTTGTGATTTGCCCACCTCGGCCTCCCAAAGTGCTGGGATTAGAGGCGTGAGCCACCGTGCCCGGCCACAAATACTATTATATAAAATTAACAATACTTAAATGCTGATGTGAAGTCAATAAATCTTATGTCACATGATAAAGGAGAAAGGAAATAAAATGAAGATATTTTCTTAGTACAAGTGTATCCATGAAAAAACATGTTTTTAACAAAAGAAGGGGAAAATACTCCTAACAATTACAATCCTTCTTTCTGCAGCTTGTCATGTGATCGTAGTTGATATTGATGACTACCTTCTACTACCCATTCTGTATTCCCTTTGCCTTCAGCAAACAACTCAGCAGGTCATAGGTTTTTTTCCTGGTGGAATGAAGGGTCTGGTTCATTTGTAGTCCTGCCTGGATTGGGCTGTTGTAGTTTCCCATTGACCTTAATCACAGGAATTGGTAATACTAAGAGACGCCCTAATGGACCTCTTGTAGTCCGTGCATACTCTTCCTTACCTCCATTATGAAGTAGTAGACTTATTTCATCTTGATAGTCCAGATCAATTGCCCCAGCCAACACTGTAACTCCCTTCTTAGTCTGTTGACTTAAGAGCCCAAAGTGTCCAGGTGGCAATCTTAACTTTCAGTTTAATGGAATTGTTATTGTGTCTCCTGATGGCAGCATTCTTCCTTCTGAAACTAAGACCTCTAGGCCAGCAGAATGTAATATCATGGGAACAGGAAGTAAAAATTTTCCTAGTAGATCACTAGTGGTGATGGTGAGTGGTGCCACTTCCACTTCTACCCCTTGATTCCTGGACCCATGAATCCTGGCTATGGGAGAAACAGTACCATATATTGGATGCTAATTCCAATACATACATAGCCTTCTGGAGAACTTTGCCCCAGCCCTGCAAAATACTGTCACCTAGTTGGCATTGTAATCGTGACTTCAAAAGGCCATTCCACTGTTCTATCAATCCAGCTGCTTCAGGATGATGGGGAACATGGTGAGATCAGTGAATTCCATGAGCATGCGCCCACTGCTGCACTTCTTTAGCTATAAAGTAAGTGCCTTGGCCAGAGGCAATGCTGTGTGGAATACCATGACGGTGGATAAGGCATTCCACGAGTCCACGGATGGTAGTCTTGGCACAAGCGTTGCATGTAGGATAGGAAAACCCATATCTGGAGTAAGTGTCTATTCTAATAAGGACAAACCTCTGCCCTTTCCATGATGGAAAAGGTCCAATATAATCAACCTGCCACCAGATACCTGGCTGATCACCCTGAGGAATGGTGCCATACTGAGGGTTCAGTGTTGGTCTCTGCTGCTGGCAAATTGGGCACTCAGCAGTGGTCATAGCCAGGACAGCCTTGGTGAGTGGAAGTCCATGTTGCTGAGCCCATGCATAACCTTCATCCCTACCACCATAGCCACTTTGTTCATGGGCCCATTGGGTGATGACAGGGTGGCTGGGGAAAGAGGCTGAGTGATGTCCACAGAACGGGTCACCCTCTCCACTTGATAAAAATCCTCCTCTGCTGAGGTCACCCATTGGTGAGCACTCACATGGGATACAAATATCTTCACAGTTTTTGACCACTCAGAAAGGTCCCTCTACATACCTCTTCCCCAAATTTCTTTGTCACCAGTTTTCCAAACATGCTTCTTCCAAGTCCCTGACCATCCAATCAAACCATTGGCTACAGCCCATGAATCAGCATATAATCACACATCTGGCCATTTCTTCTTCCATGCAAAGTCCATAACCAGGTGCACTGCTCAAAGTTCTGCCCACCGGGAAGATTTCCCTTCACTGCTGTCCTCCAGGGATGTCCTAAAAAGGGGCTGTAGTGCTATAACTTTCAGGTGGTGCCTGCATATCGTGCAGAGTTTTCTGTGAACCAGGCCCTAGTCTTCTCTTCCTCTGTCAACTGATCATAGGGAATTCCCCATGAAGCCACCAGTGCAGGCTGGGGGAGAGAAGGCAGGGTGGCAGGAGTGAAGACCATGGGCATTTGAACCACTTACTCATGTAACTTACTTGTGCCTTCAGGACCTGCTCAAGCCCATTCACATATATACCACTTCCATTTGATGATGGAATGCTGCTGTGCACAACCCACTTTATGGCTAGATGGGTCAGAAAGCACCCAGTTCATGATAGGCAGTTCAGGATGCATGGTGATGTTCAATTTCCACCAAAGCCCAGTAAGAGGCCAGGAGCTGTCTCTCAAAAAGAGAGTAGTTATCTGCAGAAGATGGCAGGGTCTTGCTCCAAAATCCTAGAGGCCTCTGCAGTGATTCATCTATGGGGGCCTGCCAAAGGCTCCAAACAGCATCCCTATCTGCCACTGACACCTTAAGTACCATTGGACCTGCTGGGTTATGTGGGTCAAGTGGCAGAGCAGCTTGCACAGCAGCCTGGACCTGTTGCAGAGCCTTCTCCTGTTCTGGACCCCACTTAAAACTGGCAACCTTTCACATTACTTGATAAATGGGCTAGAGTAACACACTCAGATGAGGAATGCATTGCCTCCAAAATCCAAATAGCCCTACTGGGTGTTGTGCCTCTTTCTTGGTTGCAGGAGAGGCCAAATGCAGCAACTTATCCTTCACCTTAGAAGGAATATCTTGACAGGTCCCACACTGCTGGACCCCTAGAAATTTTACTTAGATAGAAGTCCCTGAATCTTATTCAGACTTATTTCACATACTCTGGCATGCAAACATGTCACCAATAAGTCCAGTGTGTTTACTACGTCTTGTTCATTGGATCCAATCAGTATAATATCATCAATGTAATGAATAGTGCGATATCCTGCAGAAGCGAAAAACAATCAAGGTCTCTCCGAATAAGATTATGACACAAAACTATACTCTTGAGGTAGGACAGTAAAGGTATACTTACCAGCTGAAGGCAAATTGCTTCTGGTGGGCCTTGTGAACAGAAATGGACAAAAAGGCATTTGCCAAGTCAATGGCTGCATACCAGGTACAAGGAGATGTGTTAATTTGCTCGAGCAATGAAACTACATCTGGTACAGCAGCTGCAAGTGACGTCACCACCTGGTTAAGCTTACAACAATCCACTGTCATTATCCAAGATCTATCTGTCTTCTGCACAGGCCAATTGGGAGAGTTGAACAGGGGTGTGATGGGAATCATCACTCCTGAATCTTTCAAGTCCTTGATGGTGGCACTAATCTCCGTAATCCCCCCAAGGATGCGATATTATTTTTGATTTACTATTTTTCTAGGTAGAGGCAGCTCTAATGGCTTCCATTTGGCCTTTCCCACCATTATAGCCCTCACCCTACCAGTCAGGGAGCTAACATGGGGTGATCTGTCAGTTGCTAAGTATGTCTATGCCAATTATGCGTTTTGGCACTGGAGAAATGACCACAGGATGAGTCTGGGGACCCACTGGACCCACTGCAAGTCAGACCTGAGCAAAAACTCCATTAACTACCTGATTTCCATAAACCGCTACTTTAACTGGGGGACAACAATGTTTTGGGTCCCCTGGAATCAATGTCAGCTCAGAGCCAGTGTCTTGTAGTCCCCAAAATGTCTGATCATTTCCCTTTCCCCCGTGCACAGTTACCCTGGTAAAAGGCAGGAGGTCTCCTTGGGGAAGGATGGGAGAAAGATTCATTGCATAAATTGCCAGTAACGTAGTGGGGTCGTTTCTCAAGGGGACCCAGTCTCCCCTTTATTCAAGGGGTTCTGGGTCTGTAAACTGGCTCAAGTCTGGAAATTGATTGAGGGGCCGTGATTCGTTGTTTGTATAATTCACATTAGCCTTTTGTCCATTCGACCTAGAAAGTTTCTACTTGTATAATTTAATTAGGAATGCAGTAGGCTTCCTATTGATTTCACTTTTTAGGAACACTGTGATTAATTAGCCAGTGCCAGAGCTCTACACAAGTCAGACTATTCTGATCACCACTTTGCCGCTGCTGTCCATTATGGTAGCTACTCCCACCTTGCCTTTGACAGTTGAGTGCTGCCACTTGGACTCTCCTACCTCAGGATCCAATTATTCCCATTGTATTTAAATTTTGTAGTTGAGAGACTATAGTTCCCAGTGTTAGATCTGACACACAGAGAAGAGCAATTACAGAGTTCTTCAAAGATTCAGGTGACACCCTCATAAATCAATTTCACAGGGCATTGGTCAAGGGTATACCTTCTGGACTCCCCCTACCCCAAGCTGGGATGAGTAGGTCTAAAGTGACTAATCCACTCCATCACCCCAATCTCCCTAAGCCTTTCGATCCCTTCCTCTATATTAAACCAAGGGAGATCAGGCATTTCCAGCTCGCTCACAGTGGACCAGCTTTTAATCCATGTTTCAGCTCATCAAGCAATTAGGACATTTTTTACCTCCCCAAGCTGCAACATTAAACGCAGAGTCCCTACTTAGTGGGCCCAAATCAATAAATTCAGCCTGATCCAACTCTATGTTCCTTCTGCCATTATCCCACACCCTTAATATCCATTCCCATGCCTGTTCTCCAGATTTCTGTTTATATAAGTTAGAAAACTCAAGCAGTTCTTTTCGAGTGTAGTGTACCTCCTCATGGGTCACACTCTCAACTCACCAATAGGGGCCTGCTAGGACTTTAGTTATAAGTCTAGAAGCAAAAGGGGTGTTAGGGGTGGCTCCTGAGGAGAATCAACATTATCTTGCCTGGCAACTGCCTCAGGAGAGGCCATCACTGTAGACTCAGGCAGCACAGGGTTTATCTTCTCAGACAAGGGTGGAAAGGCTGATGGCAGCATGGGTCAGGGAGAGGATGTTGCCACTGGGGATGGCACTGGGAACAAAAGAGGTTCATCAGCATTTACAAACTCAGTGTCCAGCTTCATCAGGGTCCTCCCACATCCCCACTCCAAGTTGCAGGGTCCCATTCTTTTCCAATCAAGGCTCTCACTTTAACAGTAGACACCTGATGAGGCTGCACATGCACCTTTCATTGCAGGTCAGCCACTTGCATGATGAGAGCTTATGTCTGTTTTTTCACAATTTCAATTCTTTCTCTACAGCTGATAAGACTCTCAGGGCAATCTTAGCAGATTTGAGGTTCAGTATCTGCTTCTGAAGCCAGGAGATAGAATCCCTAAGTTCATCATTTTCTTTCATCATTTTGTCCACTGAACTTAGGAGCAACCAACCAGCTTCATAATGTTCCTTGGTTCTCCACATATGGGCAAAGGCATTATGTATAGAGTCACTAAACTCCTTGCCTCTCACGAGAAATGAATCAATGTGTCAAATGCATTTATTTTGAATAACTCTCTAAACAGCTAATGCTAAGGACTATCAGTGTTCTCCATACTGTTAGAAGTAGAGTCCTTAGCATTTTGGGGTCTAATCATATTAAGCAGCCAACTCCAGAAACCCCAAAGCCAACAAAAGAACTCCATCCTTAATATTCTCTTCCTCTAGAACCACTCCTGGTACCAAAATCTGTATTAGTCAGGGTTCTCTAGAGGGAGAGAACTAATAGCATATATATATTTCTTAATAAACTTAAATATATATGTAAATATATAAAAATATATATAAATTTAAATATATATATATAATGTGTGTGTGTGTGTGTGTGTAAAGGGGAGTTTATTAAGTATTAGCTCACATGATCACAAGGTCCCACAATAGGCCATCTGCAGGCTAAGAAGCAAGGAGAGCCAGTTCAAGTTCCAAAACTGAAGAACTTGGAGTCTAAAGTTTGAGGGCAGGGGGAATCCAGCACTGGAGAAAGATGTAGTTTGGGAACCTAGGCCCATCTCTCTCTTTTCACATTTTTCTGCCTACTTTTTATCACCCAGATTAAGGGAAGGTCTGCCTTTCCCAGCTCACTGACTCAAAAGTGAATCTCCTTTGGCAATACTCTCACAGACACACCCAGGATCAATACTTTGTATCCTTCAATCCAATCAAGTTGAAATAGTATCAATCATCACAGTGTTCAAATATTAATAATTACTTTTTAGCAAACTGGAGCAAAATATTTTCTAATCGATTTTTTGAGATAAATTGCATATAAAAGTAGATTCCCATTTGAAGTGTAAAGTTCAATGAGCTTTGACAAATGTATATACACATGTAACCACCACTACAATCAAGACATGGTTTGGGTAGCAGAAAGTAAAATTTGGAATTCATACCTCCTGCTGTCTCTCCTATCCTCAGTGAATACCCACTTCCAGCTTGCAAGTGCACTGGCCCTTCACTGAGGGACCCAGACCCCGAGTTCCAGCAAGGCCAAATAAACCACAAAACAGTCCAGGTGTCAAAAGTGATGGCATATTGAAATTCAAGGACTTAGACACAGATAGGATACGTACATGAACAGTCTAAGGTCAATTATCAAATCATCTGCCTAGGTGATCATATATGTAGCCATAATCAAATTGTAACTTTGTACTGGTTGAGGGAGGGCTGGAATTTGATCATCCATTCTTATTGACTGATGGCATATGATGCTGCTAACCATATCAACACATACATTCATAATATCTATTTCATATTGCCACAACTTAAGCTATATCTTGTTGAAACTCCTGAAAACTACAGACATTCTTAAAAAAAAAAAAAAAAAAAAAAGGTTCCTATTACCCTCAGGGACTCTGGGAAATCAGCCCAACAGGATGATTTGCCAGGTCCTATAAATATTTACCAAGATGGCATTAGATAAAAGAAAGTTACAAAATAATTTGCATTGGGAGTTGTTACTTCAGCTGCATAAGCCTAAGACTCTACCACCCTAAAATAAACTAGCCTTTTTCTTTTTAAAGACAGACTACAAAAAATGTAACTCACTTTATAATAGTTCTCCTAATATTCTCAAGGCATCGAAACCCTCCAAATATATTTTTAGGGTGTAAAATAAAATTGAAAAGAGGTACTGTTCTTGGAGGGTGCATGTGGGTCTTCTCTGTCTTCTGTCATGTGCTTTCTTGTATTATTGTTAGGCAAGCAAATTACACCATTATATTACTTTTCGAATATAAGTTTTCTGCAAAAATGTTTGTAAGCCTGTCGTTGCATAATAATGATGACAATGGAGAGGCGTAATACAATGATACACATGATTTTTTTCCAATATAGATGGTGAGTCTTCTAGCATTTACTTTAACTTTAATATCTCTCATTTATTGAATGACAGTTGTACTTCAAGTGGTATAAGATACCTTATTTACATATATAATCTTATTTAGTCCTCCCAACAATCCTAAAAGCTGTGTTAATAATCTTTTTTTTTTTTTTTTTTTTTTTTTTTAACAAATGAGAAAACTGAGATGCACAGAAAGATAAGTGGCAGATCTGACTTCTGTCTTCCAAGATTATGTTCCTTCTACTTCCTTGCCTCATTCAGGGATGTATTACTAGTTATCTTAATTTTTTGGTTTGTTAACTGTGCTTCAGCATCTCATTTTGAAATATCTGGAGTGAAAGGTACGAGATCTCTATTTTGCAAGGGAGAATCCCCTCTTTTGTATTAGTAAGGGGTAGATCTTTCAGGAGGGGATGGATACCAACTCCCAGCTCCCCTGGACTACTTGGCACCATTCTTCCCTCCAATACATTTGCACTGAGCTCCTTTTCTCCTTTACCTTCCAGTTACTACGTAGCTATACAAATCACCTATGACTATACCTGATGAGCTTTTCTTTCCTTTTCGGACTTATTAAGCAAATAGGTAGTTTTCATAAGAGTAAAGTTTCTGGAAAAATTTAACAATAATCGCAGAGACTGGCTGTAGTCTGCCACGGCCCTGGGTAATCAGCACATTTAACAATCACACTCACGAGATATGACTGAAAGGAAACTCGAGTTTTGTCTCCCACTGTCCCTTTAAAATTTACTTCCTCTGAATGAAATCCACCATGTTCCGTGACTTTTCTACTCATGCTTCTGAAATAGTCCTAGGGCACTTTATGTCACAAAACAGTCTTCATCCAATAATGAGAATGCCCACTCCAATGTAACATATCAAACTCTTTCTTTGATCATTTTTTTTTTTTTTCATTTCCTAGCAAGGCCAGGATTTAGGGGACAGTGGTGGCTCTCTCTTCCTCCCTTTCTCTCTCTCTCTTTCTCTCTCTCAGCATCTCCTCTCAAACCTGCAAAGTATGACTCTCAGGCCCCTGGGATTGGAGAGCAGACAGGAGAGGAGTACAGAAAGTTCTTTCTTCACTTGTGTCGTTCTAAAAAGCTTTGCACGATCAGGCATAGAAGATGTTTAAAACTGATTCCCCCATGGGGACAACTGTGGGTTCTTTGGTATTTCCCTTGATAGGTTCCTCCTACTGCAACTCTGCTTGAGAAACCAGTTCTCCAACAGTTGAACAGTTTGCATTTTGATCTGCCTCACTAACTCCTTTTAATAGTTATCCTATCTCAGAGTCTCAGTCAAGATTTCCCATTTAACATTTGCCACTATGTTCATCCTGTGTATTATGGATTGCCATCTGTTTGGTGGATATGAGTGCAGACAATACTCCTTTTCGGCCAGTAAAACTATAAATGGAAAACGTTAGCTGGCCTTTGTTACAGTACTGAGAACTTTTCTTATAATTAGTTTTCATTCAAAATTTAACCTTAACTTCAATTTGAACATGAGGTATACTACCTCTTCCACAAGTAGTAATTCTTTTTTCAATTTGTTGTACATTTTGATGCTTTTCAATAAATAGGCATTCTCAGCTCTGGTCATCCCATGCCTAAAATTGAAATCAATATTCCCCCCTGGCTGACAGAACATTTTCATCATGATTTACGTTTTTCTGTGTAAAAATGCAAAAGAGAACATGAATTAAAATTCCTAATTCCCAGAAGGTATGCATTCTAACTGAAGATTACCCTGTACCAATTTTAGTCAATATCATTCATGTTGTTGATGGACACAATACAGATTCATTGGAGTCATGCGTTTTTAAATAACAGTAGCATGTTACTTGTTAAACATCCTAGTCCTTTTTTCTCTCTCTCATTCCACCCTCAGGATCATATCAGACATCCTTATGGCACCTACACCGGCATGGCAGAGACTAGAGTGAGGGAGTAAGGTATCCAGGACACAAAATTTAAGTAGGCACTCACTCCCATGGTCGTACAAGCTAAGTACCCCTTCAATTTTGCGCCCTTAGTGCCTCACTCATCTTACCTTAGTCCTATGCCTGTGCATCAGACCTGTATTCCTTCATATTCATCCAATAAAATTCTTGAGTACTTTCTGTGGACCAAACACTGTTCTTGGTGCTGGATATACAGAAGAGGAGCAATCAGATACAACTTCCTGCTCTCAGTATTGGATAACAATTAAGTATTGTGCTATGGAGAAAGAGAAAGCAAAGAAGGAGAAAAACTGAAGTGCCAGGGTGGGGTCGAGGTTGTCAACCAAAACAGAGTGTTCGGGGAAATCCTCACTGAGAAGTCGGCATTTGGGCAAAGAACTGAAAGAGGTGAAATGTTTTTGAATATTTGAAGAAGTGTTCACAAAATGTTAATGAATTCACTACTAGTAATTTGTAACAAATAAATTTCATGTAACTATCTGACTTCTCTTGGCAAATCCAAAGACCTGGCAAGACAGAGCCACATTTCTGTATGACAACAACTATATAGAACTGAGGGAGGCTCTCTACTTTAAACCAAGCCAGGACCTTTATGTCGGGCAGGGGTTCTCCAGTTCCCAAAGTCTCCCTCTCCCTGCCTGACTCAATTTCATCATTTGTTTATTCCCTGTAGACCTCTGAGTTTGCACACTCTGGCTAGAATCCTTCAGAAAAGAGAGACCTCAAATACTGCCACTCTCCCTTCAAGCAACCACTCATGGTCATGGTGCTATTGCAAAGAGATGGTCTGCTTACCACGCAACAGTGAAGTCACTCCACTACAAGGCAAGAAAGGCCTTGATTCTGGACTCCAGAGATGAGTGATCTTTATTTAGCTGCTTGAAGCTGAGGGGAGACAGATACTATCGAGCTGTTTTCTTGCACAGTGATTGAGATTACCCGAACATTGTAAAAAACCCTGCTATCCCAGTCCACACATGTTCTATCTTTCAACCAGAGCAGCAAAAGAAAAATATCAATTCTGGGATGCTCAAGGCATACTTTTTCTGTCTGTCTCAGCAAAATTTCAAGACAACAAGCCGTCACAGGCATTTGAAACCCCACCGACCTGCTAGCACAGGTGGAGGACCGGAATTTTCCACTTGAGTGAACTGCCCATACTGTTCACTGAAACTCCCCTGAGGAAGAGATCTGTGGTGGCAGGGAGTGCTGGCAAAGAGACTGCTGTGAAGTGTAGACAGAAGCACCATTCCCTACAAGGCTGAGAGCGTCAAAGGCAGGTTGCCATAGCTACTATTGCTTAGCCTTTCCATGGCGTATTTTTTTTCTGCAACTATTTGCTTAAATTATAGCAATATTTTAAACTGAAGCCAAGTAGGTGAGAATGAGTGAAGATTTCTCAACTTCAACTTATGTAAAAAATCTCAACTGTGGAATTGCATCAAACCAGTTTTGTTGTAAAATGAAAATAGGTGGGAGCTCTGTGACTTCCAAGAAGACATGGGGTGAGTGTGTATTTGACAAACAGTGTGAGATTCTAATATTTCAATCAACTCCCTACATTTGCTCCGGATTAAAAAAAATTCTCAAACCCCGTCTACTCTACAGAGTACATTATGTCTCAGCTTTATTGCACAATCAGTTAGAAGAAAAATAAAGGGAAAAAGAAATATGTTTTCAAGCTTAACTCCAAGTGAGTAATGGAAAATTGAACTTTCATGTTAGTAAAAATGAAAACCATGGTTAAAAAGTTAAAATAATTTTAAAAACAACCTTTCAAATAGCAATCGAGTCATTCATATAACTTAATACTAAATTTACATCAATTGAAGGAAATTTTATTTTACAGTAATCCTAAGAAAACTTTGAAACAAGAGACATTTCTCTTTGGTATACACGATTTCTCTTTTCTCTACTTCTCCTTCACCTCTAGCAGGTTCTTCTATATACTGCCAACACACAGTTTCCAGTAATTATGCTCTTACCCACACATATTTAAATAGGGGTTGATGGGTAGTCATAGGAACTTTATGTTTTTTAAAAAGCTCTGGTTAAAAGATTGTTTCTGCTTTTAAGAACACAAAGAAAAAAGTGTAAAGGGAAGAATGGCTGTCACCTTCACAAATTCTTGTGATGTTTCTCCTCTTAAGCAAAGTTTTCAAAGGATGCCAATCATTTTTTAACGAAAGCTTTTTGTGGTTTTCTTTTGCAAATCAAACATTAACCAGCAGCATCTGGCCTGCAGATTGTTCTAAAATTTTTGTACCTTTTTGTCACATCCATCGCAATAGTAGAGATGCTTTGCAATTCTGTATTCTTGTGATATCCTGAATATACATAAGCTCTAATTATGTAGTAGACCTGATCTTACAAAAGGAAAAACTAAAGACATTGTATTTTTATTTTCCATAAAACAACTTTCAGAGTTCTTTTTACCTTGTACCTGTTTCATTCTTTTTTGCTTACCTGTAAAACAAGTTTGCAAATGACTACTTGCCCATACACATAGCTTAAATGCTAAATTAATATTATTTGCAGGAAAACTTCATTTTGGTATGGCCTTCCACGCTAAAGAAGCCACACATGAGAGAGAGATTATCTGAAAATATGACTTAAGATTCAATAAAGCCATTTAACGTGAACATTTTTAAAGTTTGAAGAAATTATTTTGGGTAAAGTCTCTTTCCAGTGCCCCAGAAACCATGACCACAGGCCATGGTTTATGCTGCATTTGCTGAGGCTGACCCGGTTTACCTGCCTTCCTTCCATGAATTATTATTGAGGTGTAGCAATGGTTTTGGGTGGTCTAAAAATAGGACATCAGGCCAGCCACTGTCCTCAAGGTTATGTAGTAAGAAAACAATCATCTTTCCTCCACTTTCTGTGACCATCCTCCTCTGCCTCTAATTCCTCTGACCATTTTCATTCCCTGTATCCTCCTTCCTCCTGGCAGAGGAAGAAGCTTCTCTTTTCCTGGTCTGAATAATCCTTATCCCCACGTCCCCTTCCTGCCTTGACTCCTAATTACATCCATTTCCTTTCTTCATCAACTTTCTTTTCTCCTTTTGAATGTCTTTCTCTCCTTGTGTCCCTTTCTTTCTGACTAAAAGCCTATGCACATCCTCCCTATTCTGAGAAACCCTTCTTTACAATGTATTGTCACTTCAAGTTACTACTCCATCAACTTTCTTTCCCTACCAATCACCCTGTTAACAGAAAATCCTTAGTCAAATTAAATTAACAGAGTTTAATTAGACAAAGAACAATTCATGAATTAGGCAGTCTCTTGAACCAGAAGAGGCTCAGAGAGATCCCAGCACAGCCACATGGTAGAAAAAGATTTATGGACAGAAAATGGAAAGTGACTTATGGAAAGTGACTTACAGAAAAGAGAAGTGAGGTACAGAAAGAGCCAGACTGGTTACAACTCAGCATTTGCCTTATCTGAACATATTTTAAACAGTTGCCCCCCTTTTATTGGCCAAAACTGGGTGATTGGCACAAGAGTAGGTTACAGCCTGTTTACATCTCCATTTAGATTATAGTTCACTATGTACAGAGAAACTTTTAGGTTGAACTTATAATATGTGAGGAGGTAGTCTTAGACTAAACCTGATTTAAAAATTTTCTCCTTTTGGTCATCCTCTCTCAATTTTGGGAGATTGACCAAAACTTTAGTCATTGATGTCATTATCACCATTGTAAATGTGAGTATTTGGTCTTGAAATCCACTAGGAAATAGCAGAACAGTGGGATTCCTAAGGTGGGAACAAGGACTTCAGGTTACTTTTTTTGCAAAGGTTAGAGTAGAGGATACTTTCTTGTGCTGGAATGCCCTGTTTACAGGAGAAAAACAAGACCTGGTCTCTTCTAGAATCTATTTCTTTAAAGTCTTAGTTTGATTATATCACATTTAGCATGAGTGACTATTTTTGTTTGGTCTGATCTGTTGGGGCCTACTGCATGAGCTCAATCCAAAACAATGGCCTCCCACAATTTTGTTTAAAAATTCTTCCCTTCTGGTCAAGTTCCAATTTAGTTGAGAGTATGACCAAAACTTAGGGCCTTAGTGCCACTCTTACTGTCATTTTGGGTTTTCAGTGTCAGCATATCATTCATAGGTTCCAGTGCCCTCATGGTCACACATTTCTTTCAGCTCTTGTCATTCCAGTTGAAAAGAGACCATTTGACATTCTAGAGATGGCTGTGTGCAAACATTTAAGGCTTTTAAGAGAACACAACACACCAGGGAGACTACTATGACTATCAGGAGAATAATACCAAGGGTTTGGAGTATGCTCTTTAGCCAGGATACCCATTAACCAAAGCAGCTAAAATTAAACAGGTCAAAGAATGAGCTGGGTAAATAGTCTATTTACTTTAACTAAGCAGCCTATTCATTAATCCCCTAAAACTGAATCCCCATAGTATCCAATTTATTTCTCCATGGGCAACAGGACATGCCAGGAACTGCGCAGATACTTCTCCGTTTAGCCAGTAAGTAATCTAGAACAATTCTAATATTTAGCATAACTTCCACAAGAGAATTTAAAGTCTGTTGTGTAACCATAGCCTTTACAATAGAATCTGCTACAGATGCTATCATGAGAGATTAATTTTTAATCATTACCTAATTTACTCTAAATTGTGGAAAAGAAGACCTAAAAAGGACGCTCATCCAGAACAATGAAGACGTCCCAGCAATTTTTTCTCTCTCTCTGTCTCTCTCTCCTTTTTTTATTTTTTTATTTTTTGGAGACAGGGTCTTGCTCTGTCACCCAGGCTGGAGTGTAGTGGCACAATCTCAGCTCACTGCCACCTCTGCCTCCCAGGCTCAAGCAATCCTCCCACCTCAGCCTTCTGAGTAGCTGGGACTATAGGTGCATGCCACCATGCCTGGCTAATTTTTTGTTAGAGACTGGATCTCACCATGTTGCCCAGGCTGGTCTAAAACTCCTGAGCTCAAGCAATCTGCTCACTTCAGCCTCCCAGAGTTACTGGGATTACAGGTGTGAGACACCACACCTGGCCTGGCAATGTTCTCTTTAACCCACGATGTAGTTTAAGAGGAGTGGACCAAAGTTTCATTTCTGACTGATTATTAGGCAACAAATATACCATTAAAATTTCTTACCTACATTGACCCAGAATAGCTAAAGCAACCAAACTAGAAGAATCACATTACCTCACTTCAAATTATACTACAGAGATAGAGTAACCAAAACAACATGGTACTGGTATAAAAACAGACATATAGCCCAATGTAAGAGAATAGAGGACCCAGAAACAAATCCACACACCTACAGTGAACTCATTTTTGAGAAAGGTGAAAAGAACATATACTGGGGAAAAGACAATCTTTTCAATAAAAGGTGCTGGAAAACTGGATATCCATATGAAGAAGAATGAAACTAGACCCTATCTCTTGTCATATATTAAAATCAAATCAAACCAAAATGGATTAAGGACTTAAATCTAGGACTTCAAACTATGAAACTACTACAAGAAAACACTGGGGATATGCTCCAGGACATTGGTCTGGGCAAAGATTTGTTGAACAATACCCCACAAGCACAGGCAGCCAAAGCAAAAATGGACAAATGGACAAATGGGATCACATCAAGTTAAAAAGCTTTTGCACAGCAAATGATACAATAAACAAAGTGAAGAGACAATCCACAGAATGGGAGAAAATATTTGCAAACTACCAATCTGACAAGAGATTAATAAGCAGAATATATCAGCAGTTCAAACAAATCTATACTAAAAAATCTAATAATCTGATAAAAAAATGGGCAAAATATTTGGATAGACATTTCTCAAAAGAAGACATACAAATTGTAAACAGTTATATTAAAAGTTACTCAACATCATTGATCATCAGACAAATGCAAATCAAAACTATAATGAGATATCTCACCCCATTTAAAATGGCTTATATCCAAAGATAGACAATAACCAATGCTGGCAAGGGTGTGTTAGGCACATACATATATATTTAAAATTGCTATATCCTCTTGCTGAATTGACCCCTTTATCATTATACAGTGAATTTCTTTGTTTCTTTTAATAGTTTTCTGTCTTCAAATCTATTTTGTCTCACAAACGTGTACTGACATCTGCTCCTTTTTGGTTTCCACTGGCATATATTTTTTCCATCCTTTTATATTCAGTCTATATGTGTCTTTACAGATGAAGTGTGTTTCTTCTAGGCAACAGATCATTGGGTCTTGTTTTTTTTTCCATCCATTCAACCAGTCTATGTATTTTGACTGGAGAGTTTAGTCCTTTTACATTCAATGTTATAATTGATAAGTAAGGACTTACTCCTGTCATTTTGTTATCTGTTTTCTGGTTGTTTAATGGTCTTCTCTTCCTTCTTTCTTTCCTTCCTATATTCTTCTAGTGAAGGTAATTTTCTTTGGTGATATAATTTAGTTTCTTGCTTTTTATTTTTTGTGTATCCATTGTATGTTTTTTGTTTGCTTGTTTGAGGTTATCATGAGGTTTGCAAATATTATCTTATAATTCATCATTTTAACCTGATAACAACTTAACACTATTTGCATAAACAAGCAAAAAGAAAACTAATAAAAACTCTAACCTTAACTTCATTCCCTGACTTTTTAACTTTTTGTTTTTTCTATTTATTTACATATTTTTGTTCAGACTATGTCTTTAAAAGTTGTGGTAGTTATTATTTTTATTCATTCGTTGTTCAGTCTTTCTACTTAGGATAAGAGTAGTTTACACACCACAGTTACAGTGTTATACTACTCTGTGTTTTTCTGTGTACTTACCAGTGAGTTTTGTATCTTCAGGTGATTATTTATTGCTCATTAATGTCCTTTTCTTTCTAATTGAAATACTTCCTTTAGCATTTCTTGTAGGACAGGTCTGGTACTGATGAAATCCCTCACCTTTTGCTTATCTGGGAAAGTCTTTATTTCTCCTTCATGTTTGAAGAATATTTTCACCAGATATAATATTCTAGGGTAAAAGTTTTTTTCCTTCAACACTTTAAATATGTAATGCCACTACTCTCCTGGCCTGTAAGGTTTCCACTGGAAAGTCTGTTGCCAGATGTATTGGAGCTGCATTGTATGTTATTTGTTTCTTTTCTTTTGCTGCCTTTAGGATCCTTTCTTTGTCCTTGACCATTGGGAGTTTGATTATTAAATGCCTTGAGTTTATCTTCTTTAGGTGAAACTTTCTTGGTGTTCTACAACCTTCTTGTATTTGGCTATTGATATCTTTCTCTGTGTTTGAAAAGTTCTCTGTTATTATCCCTTTGCATTAAACTTTCTACCCCATGTCTTTCTCTACTTCTTCTTTAAGACCAATAACTCTTAAATTTGCCCTTTTGAGATTATTTTCTATAATATATTCTGTAGGCATGCTTCATTGTTTTTTATTCTTTTTTGTTTTGTCTCCTCTGACTGTGTATTTTCAAAAATCTGTCTTCAATCTCACTAATTCTTTCTTCTGTTTGATTATTTCTGCTATTAAAGGTCTCTAATGCATTCTTAAATATGCCAATTGCATTTTTCAGCTCCAGAATTTCTGCTTGATTCTTTTTAACTGTTTAAATCTCTTTGTTAAATTTACCTGATAGAATTCTGAATTTCTTTTCTGTGTTATTTTGAATTTCTTTGAGTTTCCTCTAAACAGCTATTTTGAATTCCCTGTCTGAAAGGTCACATCTCTGTTTCTCCAGGGTTGGTCCCTGATGAGTTATGCATTTCCTTTGGTGTGGTCAGGTTTTCTTTGGTAGTGTTCATGCTAGTAGATGTTCTTCAGTGTCTGGGTATTGAAGTTTATTGGAGTCTTCACTGTCTTGGTTTATTTGTAGAAGTTCTTCTTGGGAAGGCTTTCTAGATATTTGAAAGGACTTGGGTGTTGTGATCTAGGCTGTATCTGCTTTAGGGAGTACTGCAAATCCAGTAATGCTGTGGTTCTTGCAGACTTGTGGAGGTACCACCTTGATGGTCTTGGACAAGATCTGGGAGAATTCTCTGGATTACCAGGCACAGACTCTTGTTCTCATCCCTTACTTTCTTCCAAACATATAGGGTTTCTCTCTATTCTGAGCTATCTAAAGCTTGGGGTGGAATAACACCAGGATCCCATATGCCCTCCCCAGAACACTATCTCTTGGCCTACTTCAGCACTAGGACTCACCTAAGAATTTCAGTCCTTGTGGCCTAGGCTGCCTTTCGAGTTTTCTTGTACACACAGAATACTGTAGCCCTTGGTGGCGAGGTTTGCAGGCACTGGGATTGACGATTTCCCTCTGGCTGGGGCTGGTTTAAATGCTCCCTCCATAGGTGGGCACCAGCTGAGTTTGGTCTGGTTTTCCTTTCTGTTCGAACACAGCACTGAGTTCAATGCCTCACAATTGCTGTGTTCTCCCTCCCTACCTGGAGATGATCTCCACACCACACTGCTGCTGCTAGAGGCGGCAGGGAGGGATGGTGTCAGCAATTTGGAACTGTTTTTTTCTATCTCTTCAGTGCCTCTTTCAGCAATATGAAGTTAAAATCAGGTACTGTGAGTGCTCATCTGATTTTTGGTTCTTACGAAGATGTTTTTTTCGGTGTAGATAGTTGTTAACTTGGTGTCCTTGCACAGGATTGCAATCTGTGGAGCTTTCGCCACTTTGCTCCACCTTGCTCCAACTCTAATTTTCTCATGGAAGCATTTCCTTCTCTTATTTCCTGAAGGTTACCATCCAGGAAAACACTCTCAAGATTCAGCATGTTCTCTTTGGCTTTGTCTCTGTCATTTCCCTCAAGAGTTATCCATTTTGTGGTTTCATTGTGCATTGTTTAGGTGTGTTTTTACAAAGGGATTATTTCCCCAATTTTCATTCCAATCTCCAATGAACCATTGGTTATATCTACGTAGATAAGCCATTCAGACCTGAAACTTCATCAGTTTTAAACCAAACTCAAGACCTAACTAATTTATATGCCTCATTTCATTTACATGAATTGTGTCATCATTTCTAGCTACACAAGCTCATAGTCTCCAAATTATTCTTGTTTTCTCCTCTCCCTTAACACTAGAGGACTAAACTGTAAGCCAAAGGCAGTTCTCAGGATCCAGCAGTGAGTGAGAGGAGAGTCCTGTGAGATGCTTTTGGTTACAATTTAGTGACATTTTATGTCCTGATGATATTCTAGATACACCACAGCCAACCCTAGTAGGTTAAGTTTCTGCCTGTTCTTTATATCACCTTTCTTCTCATTTAATTTTCTTTTGCATCCATATCTCCAGTTTTTTTTTAAAATTCCTTCCCTAGCTCTTTCTTTCTTTGCTTTCTCTCTTTTATTGGTAATCAATTATATTTATTTTAAAGTATTATATTCCTTTTTCTCTCCCCATCAGCATTAATTTATTGAATAATACCTATTAAATCCTATCTACTTCTCTGTCTCTCTATCTACCTCACATTGTACTTCATCGCTGTACTCATTTTCATCATCTTTCTTAATCTTAAAACAGTTCCAAAGGAGCAAAGACCATTGTATGGCAGACAGGCCCGATAGCAGTAACTTCAGCACATCTTCAAAATGACCTAAGAAGAATTTGCTCAGAGTCCCAAGCTAAGGAATCTAGGAGTGACCAATCCAGATTCACTCTTTATCTCTGAAGAACATCAGAACCTCTGGCTCATCCCTTGCAATGCAGGCCACACAGGGATCAAAGCCCTTTGTTTTGGGTTAGATGGAGGTAGCTAGGTGGAGGGTGCTAAGTGAAAATGCTGTATAAACTGTATGCTTTTTACAAATGGTAGCAGTTCGCCTGACCAACCTGCCACCAAAGGACCATACCTGTATGTAAATCCCCCCAGTAAACCCTATGTCTTGTTCACTGTCTCTTCTTCATCCTCTCAGATATAGTGTCATCCCTACTGGAGTCAATAGGGGTCCAATACAACAACCATTCCTGTGTTATTCATTATTTTATCTTGTGTGCCATGGTGCCAAGCACTTAGTAGGTGTTCAGTAAGTGCTTGTTAAAGGAAAAAAGGATGGGAGGGAGGGGAGAAGGGAGGAGGAGAATTTGCTCCTCACTTTGCAGATAGGCAACTAAGATAACAGTCATACAGCCGATTAGTGATGGAGTCAGATTTCTACTCCCCATCTGGTTAAAGTCCAAACCTATAATAAAGACATTGCTTTTCTGTGTCCCCACCTCTATACTAGGTGCTAAAGGAGAAGACGCATATGTAAAAGACAAAGGTTCTGCCCTCCAGGAGTATATAATTTAGTAAGGGAGTTAACTACATAAATAACTGTAACATAAGTTAGGATACAATTATGGGTCCACAATCTCCAAAATGATTTGTTCAGTATCTAGCTTCTGGGTAAATAATTCTAACATGTAACAGAATAAAACAAGTTAGTAAACAGTCTCCAGATGGAAGGTTCTCCCTTCCCCTGGAGGCTTGTGATTGCCCTTAAGAACAAGAATCTCAAAATGTAAACAAAGAGGACACTCTCTATCACAAGTCAGATCCAGAGGCTCAGGTTAATGAAGATGCCTGTATAGCTCCGAGACTAACATCAGATTCAAGGTTCTGAGAAACAATTCTTCACTGCTGGCTCACAAAAGCCAAAATCGTGTCATTAAGATGTGATGTAGCTTATTATCTTTCATAAGTTGGCTCAAGAGAGGAAACTTCTTTATGGCTTGGAAAAGATAGAAAGTGAATTCATTTTTAAAAAATTAGAGTAGATAAAAAATGTAGTCTCTTGTGCATATCATACAATCTAATTCTAAATACAGTTTCTCCTTTAAGGAAAAATAAATATGAGTATTTATACAGTTCCAGGAAGTCTCTTTCTATTACATGGATGGAAAGGAACCAAAAGGAAAATATGAGTCCCTTTTAGGGACCTGGTTGAAAAGCTACAGGTTGAGACTGTAATTTTGTTGATAGGAGTATTTGTAACACCTATCATTTGGACCAAGTGTTTAATCTGAGGAATGAGACCTTGTAATAAGATGAGATTTGTATTTCTCCCATAGTATTAGTAAGGAGATAAGTAAAGATCCCTCTAAGTTCCTTGGAGCCCTCCTATTTTATCTTTTCCTCTTTTGGCTGTTGTTTTTCCTTCTGTGTTAATTTTCAGCAGCCTCTTTTTTTAAAGTGGCCATTTTGTTTTCAATAATTGCAACTCGGAGGGTTAGATCTGTTCAGAGGTTTATTGGATGTATTTTGGCACTCCAGACTGGGTGAATAATTATTTTAGCTGCAGATTCACAATCTTCTTAGCTTTTTTTTTTCGGTTTAGTCTCTTTCCCTTTTTCATTTTTAATTAAAGTACAAGACAACTTGTCAGCAAGATTAATCCAATTGTGAGTCTGAGAAGTAGCCCAGCTAGGGCAATGTCTCTTTACTAACAGAGCTTATTTTTTTGTGTAGCCCATTTATAAACTTGGAGTTCAGGAGAGTATCATTTTGATGATTAGCATAACTCACCTCAGATAAACCTGAATATTGTCTAAAAGTCTTTTCAAATCTTTCAAAGTATGACACCACTGACTCATCTAGATGTTATTGACATCGCTGTATTTTATTCCACTCAACTCCCTTTTGGAAGACTAAAGAAATGGTTGCAAGTAGAGCCTTTCAGTGTCACGGGCATTCCTGCAGTCTTCTTTTGAATATTTATGGAAATCCTCTAGGAGTTCTTCCAATGGGCTTTATCTATCCAAGTCTCATTTTTAGCCTTGTTTTTTGAAGCTAACATGTAAACTAATTGATATAACTTATATCAATCAGAAAAGCCAGGGTCATAAGCTCAAATACTTAAATTCCGTAGCAGGGCAAGGTAATTCAGACAGTAAAGGATAAAGAGAAAAAGGACCGAGGGAGGAGAAGAGAAAGCTTCTGAGGGAGGAGAACTTCAGCAGCCTTTTTAAATTCAGAAATTGTTTTAGACAATCTTTTGGGTTTTTTACTGCAAAGAAATGACTTTATCAGAACTTCTTTTGTCTGCATTCGAATACCATTGAAAATGACATTCCCAATTGCTCTGTTTTATTCTATAGTCAGCTTTTTCTAATTTGAACACGCAAGTAAATTAGTTGAAGTATTTCAAAGGTATCCCACTTGAGCCATTGAAGTTTTGGTTCTTCACAAGTTATATGGGACCATTTTTAAAAATAATGACAAGAGGTGGTGCTGTAAATATTGTACATGTATCTAGCTGGAGTCTCTAAAGGTGGATTTTTCCGCAAGAAAAACTTGGTTTTAGATGGCTGATTGTCCATCATTTACATTTTTCTCTTAAGGACTAAAAGCTAAAAGGGAAAGGTGTTTTGGACTGAGTGTACTGCTTAAGGGAATAGCGCCCCAACGTGTCACCCTTGGGTTGGTTCTTCCCTTTTATGTGTCTCAATGAAAACCAGGAATTCAGTGTGCTTAAGGCACTGAGAAATCAGTCCCTTATATGTGCCCACAAGTTTAAGCAAATTTCCCTGTGTTTTCTTCTTTGGGAATTCCCTATGGGACCATTTCTTGTCTAGGGTGATAAGCTCTGAAACTTGCACAAGTGCTTGGTTGCCTAAGGTGCCTTTGGCTGGGAGGAACAGTGTCCCTTGTCTTCAGGACCTATCACATCCTCATAAAAGGTCTTTTGTTAATTATTGGTCACTCAAAAGAAGAATTCTAATTTGCCAAATTGAACCAAACTTCAAAACCTCACCAGTTTAAATCACAATTTTGCTTAATCCGTAGACATTTACTTTCTCCTTAAATGTCCTTAAATAATGAGAAACCAGATTTTGAACTAGAGAAAAGGTTGCAAACTTTAGTAAGTAAGATGAACAAAATCTTAACCTCAAAGAAGACTAAAACCACAAACTTGCAAACAACAGAATCTCTAGAGAGATAAAAAATGAAACTACTATCTTAAAGCTTTAAAGTTAAACTTCAATTCCAGCTCCATCCGGTATGGAATCAGGTTGCTTGAATGCAGTCTGCATTTCACCTAAGCCAGGGAGATTTGAAACCTGAGAGGAGCCTTACCAAGGGCTCCCACAAAATCAGGATTAAATGGAAGGAAATTGAGACACACACAAAACATATACAATATCAACAAATCCAGGAGTTTGTTTCTTGAAGAAATAAGATAGATAGACTGCTAGCTATACTAATGAGGAAAAAAAGAGAAAAGATCCAATTAGAAATGTTGAAGGGATGTTACCACTGACCCCACAGAAATACAAAACAAAACAAAACAAAACAGAGACTACTAGTTCCTCATAAATACCTCTATGCAAACAAACTAGAAAATTTAGAAGAAATTGATAAATTTGTGGACACACACACCCTCCCAAGACTGAAGAGACTGAATCCCTCAACAGACCAGTAACGGGTTACAAAATTGAATCAATTATAAAAAGCCTACCAATCAGGAAAAAACTAGAACCAGATAGATTCACAGCCAAATGCTATCACATACATAAAGAAGAGCTGGTACCATTCCTACTGAAACTATTCAAAAAAATTGAGGAGGGACTCCTCCCCAACTTATTCTATGAGGCCAACATCATCCTGATACCAAAACCTGGCAGAGATACAAGAAAAGAATTTCAGGACAATATCCTTGAGGAGCATAGAAGTAAAAATCCTCAAGAAAATACTATCAAACCAAATCCAGCAGCACATGGAAATCCACCATGTTCAAGTAGGCTTTGTCCCTGGGATGCAAGATTGATTCAATATATGCAAATCAACAAATGTGATTAATGACATAAACAGAACTAAAAACAAAAACCACATGACTATCTCAATAGATGCAGAAAGGGCTTTCAATAAAATTCAATACCTCTTTCTGTTAAAAACTCAATAAACTAGGCATTGAAAGAACATACTTCAAAATAATTAGCCATCTATGACAAACACATAGCCAACATCATACTGAATGGACAAAAGCTGGAAGCATTTCTCCCTTGAAAGCCAGCACAAGGCAAAGATGCCCTCTCTTACCACTCCTATTCAACATAGTATTGGAAGTCCTGGCCAGGGAATTCGGGCAAGAGAAAAAAGTAAATTACATCCAAATAGGAAAAGTGGAAGTCACTCTATCCCTGTTTGCTAATGACATGATTCTATATCTAGAAAACCCCATGGTCTCAGCCCAAAAACTCCTTGATCTGATGAACAACTTCATCAGTTTCAGGATACAACATTAATATACATAAATCAGTAACATTTCTATACACCAAAAACATCCAAGATGAGAGCTAAGTGAGGAATGCAATTTCATTCACAGTTGCTACAAAAAGAATAAAATACCTGGGAATACAGATATTAGGGAGCTAAAAGATCTCTATAGTGAGAATTATAAAACACTGCTTGAAGAAATCAGAGATGACACAAACAAATAATGAAACTTTTCACACCCATGGATAGGAAGAATTGATATTGTTAAAATGGCAATACTGTCCAAAGCAATTTACAGGTTCAATTCTACTCCCTTCAAATTACCAATGGCATTTTTCACATAATTTTTAAAAATTATTTTAATATTTAAATGGAATCAAAGAAAAGCCTGAATAGCCAAGGCAATCCTAACCAAAAAGAACAAATCTTGAGCCATCAGGTTACTACAAACTATACTTCAAAGTATACTTCAAACTATACTACAGAGCTACAGTAACTAAAACAGCATGGTACTGGTATGAAAACAGACACATAGACCAATGGAATATAATACAGAGCCCAGAAATAATGCCACACACCTACCACCATCTGATTTTCTATAAAGCCTACAAAAACAAGCAATGGGGAAAGGACTCTTCATTCAATAAATGGTGCTGGGACAACTGGCTAGCCACACACAGAAGATAGAAACTGGACCCCTACCTTGTATGACATACAAAAATCAATTCAAGATGGATTAAAGACTTAAATGTAAAACCTAAAACTATAAAAACCCTGGACAATAACCTAGGAAATACCATTCTGGACACAGGAAGGACTTCACAAAGGTTTCATGACAAAGACACCAAAAGCAATTGCAGCAAAAGCCAAAATTGATAAATGGGATCTAATTAAACTAAAGAGCTTCTGCACAGCAAAAGAAACTATCAACAGAAATTCTTTGGAACTTGTGAGAATAAAGATACAATGTACCAGAATCTCTGGGATACAGCTAAGGTGGTGTTAAGAGAGAATTTTGTAGCACCCACAGTAAAAAGTTAGAAAGATCTCAAATTAACAATCTAAAATCACAGCTAGAAGAACTAGAGAAACAAGAACAGCGCAACTGCAAAGGTGCAGAGCAACTGCAAAGGCGGCTCCTGACACGGTTTCTCAGATAGTTGGCCTGCAGGGTCAGTGTTCACTAGCCCTTTGTTTCCTCTCCATGATAGCAGTGCACATGAGCTGCTTCTAGTCTGCCATATTGGCCCCTGAAAGTTACTTTGAAAAACACTTTATTTGGCTCAGCTGAGCACATTTGCTGATGCATGAGCAGCTTTGATTTTAAACGACTTATTTTTGTACACATATTTGGTCACAGAAGTGTTTTGTGTTGAGTGTGAATATAGAGAAAAATAGTTTGTGTTTTTCTATTTTATAGAGTTGCAGGACAATTTGGTTTTTAGAAGAAAAATTGGGCATAGCCTTCTGGCTGCTTAATAAACACACAGAGGGTAGCATGCTGAAAATAATGCAAGGCTAATAGGTTATAATAAAAATAGCAAGCAAGTAGTGTGGTGGGGTTAGTGTAGAATGCAGCTCTTAGAATGTAAAATTTTAATATTATGGGAATACCATTAGCCATGGATAGGCAGGTTCCATAGGTATTTCTTGCATTTCTTAGTCCCCTACTAGTCTGGGGTCAGAATAAGATTGTCATAAATCAGACATTTCAAATCGGATAGCATGATAGTATTGAGTCAACTTGCTAGCTATTTGTGAAAAAATAAGTTGAATCATGGCTTTTGCCTTCTATACAAAAAATCAGGTATGTTTAAAAATTAAAATATTAAACTCTAAGATTACAAGAAAAATATGGATATAGGTGAATAATTTTATTATCTTAGTAATAAAAGTCTTTATAATATAACACCAAAGGAGGAATCATGAAGGAAAAAATTATAAGTCATTTTGTTAAAAGAGAAAAACTTTCATATTGTGAAACAAATCCCAGAAGCTAGGTCAAAAGTAAAATTAAATAACTGTAAGAATGTATTTAAAATACATGTAATAAACAATTTACATTTCTACCATAATTCAAAAGGAAGACATATACCCTTGCTATAATTAAAACAATTTTTTTACTTGTTAGCCAGATTTTCAAAAATATATAAGCATTTTAATATCTAGCAACAACAAGCATATAAGAAAATGAGCTCTCGCACAGGATTAATGGGAGGATAATTGCTACACTTTTTGTGAAGGATGTTTTGGTAATATGTGCCACAAACCTTCAAAATGGACATGCTCTATGTCCCAGCAATTTCACCTTAAAAAGTGTAAGAAAAATGTAAATCAATGCGTGTGCAAAACATTTATTGTGGCATTGTTTATAATAGTGAAAAACTGAAACAATCTAAATGTTTAATCATTGAAGAGTGGATAAATATTTTGATCCATCTGTACAGTAGAATGTCATGCTGCTATTAATAGTCAGAATCTGGATGTTTTTGTTGACACAGAAAATTATTTATAATATGTAGTTAAGTGAAAACAAAATTTTAAATCATTACACAACTTGTATAATTTCCTTTTTGAAGAAAACAAATTACTCAATTTGTTTGTTTGTTTGTTTGTTTATTTATTTATTTATTGAGATGGAGTCTTGCTCTGTTGCCCAGGCTGGAGTGCAATGGCACGATCTCCACTCACCATAACCTCCACCCTGTGTTCAAGCGAATCTTCTGCCTCTGCCTCCCGAGTAGCTGGGATTACAGATGTGCACCACCATGGTCGGCTAATTTTTTGTATTTTTTTTTTAGCAGAGATGGGGTTTCACCATGTTGGCGAGGCTGGTCTCAAACTCCTGACCTCATGATCTGCCTACCTTGGCCTCCCAAAGTGCTGGGATTACAGATGTGAGCCACCTCGCCTGGCCCATACCACTTGTATAATTTTTTAAAGTGCATGTATGTGAATATACACATGAGAGAGAGGGAGAAAGAGAAAACCAGAAAGTGGCTAAGATCCTCATTGGGGTTGGTTTGGCTTTACTGTTGAAGACATGTGGATTAGATCGGGGTTCCCAATCCCCGGGTCATGGACTGGTACCAGTCCATGGCCTGTAAGGAACTAGGTCACAAAGCAAGAGGTGAGCAGCAGGTGAGCATTACCACTTGAGTTCCACCTCCTGTTAGATCAGCGGCCAGCATTCGATTCTCATAGAAGCACAAACCCTATTGTGAAATGCCAGGGATCTAGGTTGTGCGCTTCTTTTGAGAATCTAACTAATGCCTGATTATCTAAGGTCCATCATCCTAAAGCCATTCCTCCACCCTAGTCTGTGGGAAAATTGTCTTCCATGAAACTGGTCTCTGATGCCAAAAAGATTGGGGACCACTGGATTAGAGTCACACCCTCCCCTGAGGTTTTCTTCTTCATGTTTCTATGTACCTCTAGACTTCTGCGTACTTGTGTGCTGATCTTGTTTTACCTTATAAAACCTAGAAGTAAAAACTCACTTCTTTCACAATAAATTCATTCCCAGCAAGCCCTTTGTGAGTTTTTGCTGAACTCACTGAGGTTTTGAGGATCATTCAGGCTTTCACCATCCCAATAGCTGTTCAGCCTTTCTCCTGCCTGATTCTTTGAAAGCTTTGGTGCTAGCCCATGCCTGGCCCTGAGAGGAGTGTAAACAATAAGATTTTCTCTTTATCATTAGATTTGTGTATTTGTAGCTATGTATGCACGTGTGTGTGTGTGTATATATGTGTGTGTGTGTATATATATGTGTGTGTGTGTGTATGTATATATACAGACAGAGAGAGAGAGAGAATGTGTGTGTGGGTGTGTGTGTGTGTGTGTGTGTGTGTGAGAGAGAGATTTCCCCTGGATATTTAAAAATTCAGGAAGCTATTATTCAAAAGTTAACAGTAGCTACCTCCACACAGTAAAAGCTCAGGTAAATTTTCTATTCTTATTCATATTTTTCTGAATTTTCTGGAATTGTTATAAGCATGTTCTATTATTATAAGAGAAAAAATTATAAGAGAATTTTTACAAGCAGGTACTACTATTATAAGAGAAAAAATAAAGTTCAATTTTTTGAAACAAGCCTGGGAAACATAGGGAGACCCCATCTCTAAGAAAAAAAAATTAGTGTGGTGGCACATGACTGTGGTCCCAGCTACTCAAGATGCTGTGGTGGGAGAATCACTTGAACCCAGGAGGTCAAGGCTGCAGTGAGCTATGATCACACTACTGCACTCCAGCCTGGGTGAGAGGGAGACCCTGTCTCAATCAATCAATCAATCAATCAACCAATAAACATAGAAGCAAAGTACTGATGATAAAGCAGTATATTTCTGGATCTATCCACACTTGCTCTGCAGAAGCCCAGCCCCTTCAAATTCACCCAAAATTGTTTTTTAAGTTTGTTGTATCCCAGCTGTATGAAACTACCACTTTTGTCTACCGCCCTGGTCTTCCATTTCCATCCACTCCTGCAGTGATGCCCCCTGCCAGTACCCCAAGGGGCAGCTCTCCTCACATGGCCATGGCAAGTGAGGAGTGCTCCTCACTCCTGCTGGTGAGTGCCTGCTAGCACCTCAGGCGAGGGACTGGAGGTCTTACAAAGCTACCATTCCCTACCTGGGCCCAAACTGACCTTCTTCTATTATTTCTCTTTTGCAGCTATCCCAGAGAACACTGCTACCTTCCAGAGTCAACCATTTTCCCCTTTCTCTGCCTTTGATAGAAAGGAAAGATAAGAAGTAAATAGGGCTTAATTTCCCAAACCATTTATGCAGTTTTTCGTCCTTCTTAGGACAAAGAGAATAAAGGGTTCCTGTACTCGTGCCTTCGTGAAAATTTCACTGCAAGGCCCTATCAGGAGGTTTTCTGGAGCAGCTAAGGGAACAGCTAGACCACCCAGGAAGAAATGACAGAACCCTGTCTGACTTCCAATCTGCTTGCTTGATGGAGTAATTGGGGCCTAGACAGAAGCACCCCAAGTAGACTTATGACAACTGTTCTGCCAGCTCTAGTCTATTGGAGAAGATGTGCCAACATACCTTCTCACCATCCCTAGAGCCCAACCTTGCTACAGAAAAGTCAAACCCTTACCGTTGGCCCTGCCAAGTATCCCCAGACAAAGCACAATGGAAGCCATAAATTGTGGCTTTTTATCATGGCCTCCACATAACTTAACCTCTGGATGGTGAATGAAATCTGGGGCCAAGTCTCAAAGGGTCAGGGTAGCCAATGAGCATAATTCAATATCTGTTTTTCCAAGCGAAAACTGCAGAACCTCCATATCCATGGCAAACTGACCAGCCACAGGCTGAATCTGGTATGCAGTAGCATTTTGTGTAGGCCATCGACTATTTGTCTACTTGGGTTAAAAATGTTTTATATTACTTAGCAATATTTAAACATTGAGAGAATTAAAGGGAAATGAAAACATACTTCCCTACAAATACCTGTGCATAAATATTCACAGCAGTATTGTTTATAATTGTCCAAAACTAGAAACAACCCAAATATCCATCAACTGATGAATGATAAACAAATTGTGGTATATTGATCCAATAAAACAACATTCAGGAATAGACCGGGCACGGTGGCTCAAGCCTGTAATCCCAGCACTTTGGGAGGCCGAGACGGGCGGATCACGAGGTCAGGAAATCAAGACCATCCTGGCTAACACGGGCGAAACCCCGTCTCTACTTAAAAAAAAAAAAAAACAAAACAAAACAAAACTAGCTGGGCGAGGTAGCGGGCGCCTGTAGTCCCAGCTACTCGGGAGGCTGAGCCAGGAGAATCGCGTAAACCCAGGAGGCGGAGCTTGCAGTGAGCTGAGATCCGGCCACTGCACTCCAGCCTGGGCGACAGAGCGAGACTCCGTCTCATAAAAAAAAAAAAAAAAAACAATATTCAGGAATAAAAATAAACAAATCAGGCACATAATATAATTGAATCTCAAGGTCATTATGTTGAGTAAAAGAGGCCAGAAAATAAAAGTATACACTGTATGATTCTAGAATATATAATATTCTAGAAAATGAAAACCAGTCTATACTTACAGAAAACAAGGTTGTGGCTTATAGAGATGGGGTAGAGGGAGGGAAGAATGACAGAGAGTCATAAAAAAACTTTTTGGACAATGAAAATGTTCTGAAAATTTTAATTGTGGTGATGGTTTCATGGATGTATTTCATCAAATCTCAAGTTAAATATATGCATTTATTTTATATCAAATGTACCTCAATAAAGCAGAAAAAATTGGTAATTTTATATACAAATTAAGATATCTATATTTCTTGAAACTCAAAATGTCTGGCATCATTTAGTCTACATATTTATTGGCCAAAAATACATGAGATAGACAATAGCTGTCCTTTAGAAGAGGCACACCCTTTCAAGTTTGCCACAAGCCTTCATACTTCCTGCTGTTTACTTGCATTCATTACATGTTAATTGTCATTTATTTAAGTTACTCATTGAGAACCTAATACATGAATGGCCTCATTCTAGGTACTGGAGACTAAACATGCAAACACACCTAACTGTCATGGGTTCCATTTGCCTAATTGTCACGGGGCACCATGAAGTTTACATTTTAGTGAGATTGGAGAAAGACAGCCATTTAGAGTTAATAAGTTGGTTAAATAGTATATTAGGTGGAGAGAAGTATTAAAAAAATCATACAGCCAGGAAGAAGTATAGACAGTTCCAGAGCTAAAATGTTAGCCATGGATCCCAGGAAGTCCTCACTGAAAGGTGACTTTGGGAGGAAACCTGCAGAAGGCAAGGAAGTGAGCTATGCATATAACCCAGGGAAGAGCATTCTAGACAGACATGACTGTTCATCCATAAGAAGATTCTAGGCAAGGGAAGTTGCTCAGGGTCTTCAACCAACAGCAAGGAGGCTAATCTAGCTTGGCACAGAGTAATAAGAGATGAGATCAGAGAAATAACAGGGTAGAGATGGTGTGGAGTCTTATAGACTATTGAAGGGAGTTTGTCATTTACTGGATGAAATAGGAAGCCTTTGGAGGGTGTTGTTAATTGTAATCATGCTAGGGTTATTACTTTTCTTATAGTAGAGTTCAAAAGAAAGGAAAACGTATTTTTGTAACCAGGTCATTAACCTGGCCCCTGTAGACATCTGAGTTTGTAATTTCTGACATATTTTATCTAAATATCATGATAGAGAACAAAATGTCTGACTGGTTCTGTACTGATAGGCAGTCAGTCATGCTGGCTAACTTTCAGAAATATGCCACGTTTGGTGGCCTCCTTTCTCTCAGCTTTCTCTAGGTTGTATCCCCAGATTCAACCAGCTCACTCTCTCACCCTTTATAGCACACGCTTCTTTCCCTTTCCTTGGCATCCCATGACCCTATCATCACCTGAAGTCTTCCCCCCCACTTAGGAGGCTCCCATCTAAAAATATATTCTAAGTCCTCTACCTGAAACTAATTTACCTCAGGGTCTACACTACTGATAACAAGATATATGATCCCTTGCAAAGGAACTTGTAACACCCTGAAATTACTCAGAAATCACACCTCACAGGCGAACTCTGTAAGTGGGCTCCTGTAGGAAAGCGGCCTGTTGCATGGCAAGAAAAATGCCATCTTGAAGTGAAACCGTCATTAATTCCTGCATATCCAGGCATTCCCACAGCAAGGTCAAGAAACAATGCCTATATCATAGATAACTCCTCATAAAGATGCTTCTCTAACTTCCCCAGTGGTCATGAGTGTCATAAGAGGGTCTAAGATATGACCAGCAGCGCATGTCTTATCAAAAAAAAAAAAAAAAATGCTTGCTATAGAAAGGATATTTTCTGGAGTGCCAAGTGTAGGGATCCATCATCTTGTGGCTGCCCAAAGCATTGCTTCTGTTTGTTAAGTCCCTAATAAAGGTTTCTTTCTGGGAAACTGAATTTGTCAGCCTCTTTCTTTGGTCTGTCAGCTTTCTTGTCCTTTGGGGGGTAGATCTGCATATACCTACTCTCCCAGAACATTTGGTGAGTCAGTCAGGAGCTAAGAGACCAAGAAATGGGAAAGGGGAATGAAGCATCTGTAGGGGAAATCCCAGGCTGGCCAGTCATGTCTATGTGGGATGGCGTGGCACGTCTGTTAGATGCATTTGGATTTCTGTGTGAGTATGGAGACACCTTGAACATGCTGGTTGGCATAGAGTAGTTATTAATGGAATGGCATATGGTGCAGTGTAGTAAGGAAGGGCAGTGGATGGCCACTGCAGTGGGTTGGCTGCTTCAGTAGGCCATTTGTTTGTCAACACAGGTTCAGCTAGCAATATAAATGAAAAGCAAATGACTAGAGGAGGAATTGCACCAACCTGATAGAACATGTGCTTTTTCACTTATCTGATTGGGTCCAATGTAGCTGCATGTTTTACCAAAAAAAAAAAAAAAAAAAAAAAAAAAAAAAAAAAAAAAAAAAGGCATGCTATAGAAAGAATGTTTCTGGAGGGTAGGTGTGGGAATCTATGGTCTCTCAGCTACTCAAGGCATTGCTTCTGTTTAGAGGTTCCTATCAAATGTTTCTTTCTGAGAAACTAGATTTATCAGACTTTTTCTCTGGCTTCCCAGCTTCCTTAGCCTTTGAGGGGGAGATTTGCATATATCCGCTCACTGCAGAACAGCCCCATACATGAAATGAAATTTGACATTAGAGGAAGAAGTTTCATTTGTAAGCCCAAAGCAAACAATTAGGAAAAATTTATGTTCACTCATGGGGTTAGGGACTAGGAACTTAGCTTGAAGAGTTACATATGACAGGGCTAAAGAAGGAAATTTGGCCAAAATAATCTGACAGAATGTAATTTCAACAGAGGCAAATTAAACCAAGGTAAGTTAATCCATGTACATTTGTGTCTAAATTAATATCCCTAGTCACAAATAACAACTTAAACTTAGAGAAATAGTTGATGAAACCAGCTGACACAGAGAGCCACGTGTCAATCTTGATTATAGAACCTTCTGGGGATCACGGTTATTTCAAAATATTTGGACACCGAGGGTGCATCAAAAGGGCTAAAAGATTATGGCTGGAAGATAAAGTAGATGTGTCTCTCTATTCCCTTCTCTAGATATAGCTAAAATCTCTTGACATCATGCATAAAACAAACATAAGAATACTCGGAAAGGTGGAGACAAAAAGGTCAGTTAGGGACTTTGAAACCTTAGAAACAGCATAGCACTGAGGTCTCCAGATTTCCTCTTTCCTTATATATTTTATACTGGATGCTAAAGAAGCCTATAACCCAAAATACCGACATACACTGACAAAAGAAAAAAAAAAGCCCCAAGAAAACCAAGAAAGGGTCAAAGGGTCAGCCTAGTGAAAAAGAAAAAAACATCTAATTAATTTAAGTTTTAAAAAATAATTTCAACTTTTATTTTAGATTCAAGGAAAAAATGTGTAGGCTTGTTACCTTGGTATATTATATAATGCTGAGGTTTGGAGTATGATCGACCCTGTCACCCAGACACTGATCATAGTACCCAATAGCTTTCCAACCCTTGCCCTCCCCCTTCCCTTGCCCATCTAGTGGTCTTTAGTGTCTACTGTTTCCATCTTTATGTCCATGAGTATCCATTGTTTAGCTCCCACTTATAAGTGAAAAGATGTGGTATTTGTTTTTCTGTTTCTGTATTAATTAGCTTATGATATAGTTAGGATCTGTATCCCCACCCAAATCTCATGTTGAATTGTAATCCCCATAATCCCCATATGTTGAGGGGGAAATAGGTGGAGATAATTGAATCATGGGGGCAGTTTCCCCTATGCTGTTCTTATAATAATGAGTGAGTTTTCGCGAGATCCAATGGTTAAGGGGCTTCCCCTACTTCACTTGGTACTCACTCCATTCTGCCACCCTGTGAAGAAGGTGCATGCTTTTCCTTTGCCTTCTGCCATGATTGTAAGTTTCCCGAGGCCTCCCCAGCAATACAGAACTGTGAGTTAATTAAACCTCTTTCTTTTATAAATTAGCAGTCCCAGGTATTTCTTCATAGCAGCATAAGAATGGACTAATACAGCTTAGGATAATGGCCTCCAGCTGCATCCATGTTGCTGCAAAGAACATGATTTTGCTCCTTTCTATGGCTACATAGTATCCTATGGTACATATACACCACATTTTCTTTATGCAGTCCACCATTGACGGGCACCTAGGTTGATTCTATGTCTTTGCTATTATGAATACTGCTACAATGTACAAACAAGTACATGTGTCTTCTGGGTAGAATAATTTATTTTCTTTTGAATATATACCCAATAATGAGATTGCTGGGTCAAGTGGTAGTTCTAAGTTCCCTGAGAAATCTCCAAACTGCAGGAATAAAATTTTTGACAATAACCACCCAACTCCAGCCAAACATTGGGAGGAAAACTGTAGCCCTACCCTGATCCCATCAGCAAAGGCCAAGTGGGAAGGCTATACTTCCACCTTTACCCAGATGTAATGAGGTGGTCTCTTTCCTCCTGAGAGTGTCAATGAAAGCTGCACTGGGAACCTAAACCTCTACCCCCATGTGGCAGTTATGGAGCAGTACTTTCCTTTCCATGCTGATGTGGTTTCAAGATGAGGCTTGCTGAAACAGAAGATTTAAATAAGATCCAGAATCTCCTGATTTAATGCCCCAAATGTCCAGAATATTAAAATTTACTCATCATGCGAAAACCCAAAAAACTCAATGTGAATGAGAAAAGACAATAATCAGATACTGTCTTAGTCTATCTTGTGCTGCTATAGCTGACCACAGACTGGCTAATTTATAATAAACAGAAATTTATTGACTCACGGTTCCAGAGGCAGGGAAATCCAAAATCAATGGGCCAGCATCTGGGGAGGGCTTTCTTGCTATGTCATCCCATGGTAGAAGAGCAAAGAGAGAATAAGAGAGGGAGAGTAAGAAAGGAGAGGGGCAGAAAGAGATGGCTGAACTTGTTCTTTAATTAAAAAAAACAAACCCACTCCCATAATAATGAACCCACTTCAGTGATGACAGTATTAATCCATTCATGAGGGCCCTCATGGCCTAATCACCTCTTAAAAGATTTCACCTCCTGGGCCAGACGCGGTGGCTTGCACCTGTAATCTCAGCATTTTGGGAGGCCAAGGTGGGTGGATCACGAGGTCAGGAGATTGATACTATCTTGGCTAACACAGGTGAAACCTTGTCTCTACTAAAAATACAAAAAAATTATCCAGGCCTGGTGGCAGGCGCCTATAGTCCCAGCTACTCAGAAGGCTGAGGCAGGAGAATGGCGTGAACCCAGGAGGTGGAGCTTGCAGTGAGCCAAGATTGCACCACTGACTTCCAGCCTGGGAAGCAGAGCAAGACTCTGTCTCAAAAACAATTTTTTTTTTTTACCTCCTATGTTAGTCTATTTTCCCCTCTGCTATGAAGGGGGAACTGCTATGAAGAACTATCTGAGATTGGGGAATTTATTTTAAAAAAGAGGTTAATTGACTCACAGTTCCACATGGCTGGGAAGGCCTCAGGAAACTCACAATCATGGCAGAAGGCAAAAAGGAAACAAGGCATGTCTTACACGGCATTAGGAGAGAGAGAGAAAGACAAAGGAACTGCCACACACTTTTAAACGATCAGATCTTAAGAGTAATCCTTCACTATCACAAGAACAACATGGGGAAACCCACCCCCATGATCCAGTCACCTCCCATCAGGGCCTTCCCTCTACAAGTGGGCACTACAATTCAAGATGAGATTTGGGTGGAAACACAGAGCCAAACCATATCATTCTGTCCCTGCCTCCTCCCAAATTTCATGTCCTTCTCACATTTCAAAACACAATCATGCCTTCCCAACAATCCCCTAAAGTCTTAATTCATTCCAGAATTAACCCAAAAGTCCAAAGTCTTATCTGAGATAAGGCAAGTCCCTTCCATCTAGGAGCCTGTAAAATCAAAAGCAAGTTAGTTACTTCCAAGATACAATGGAGATACAGGCATTGGGTAAATGTTCCCATTCCAAATGGGAGAAATTTGCCAACACAAAGGGACTACAGTCCTCATGCAAATCTGAAACCCATCAGGACAGCCATTATATCTTAAAGGTCTGAAATAATCTCCTTTGACTCCATGCCTCACATCCAGGGCATGCTTATGCAAGGGGTGAGCTCCCAAGGCCTTAGGCAGATTCACCCCTGTGACTCTTCAGGGTAAAGCCACCACAGCTGCTTTCACTGGCTGGTGTTAAGTGCCTGAAGCTTTTCCAGGTGCACAGTCCAAGCTGTCAATAGATCTACCATTCTGGGGCTGGAGGATGGTGACCCTCTTTTCACAGCTACACTAGTCAGTGCCCCCGTGTGGACTCTATATGGGGGCTCCAACCCAACATTTCCCCTCAGCATTGTCTTAGTAGAGGTTCTCCATGAGAGCTCAACTCCTGCAGCAGACTTCTTCCTGGACATCCAGGCATCTCCATACATCCTCTGAAATCTAGGTAGATGTTTCCAAACCTCAACTCTTGGCTTCTGTGCACCCTCAGGTACAACACCACATGGAAGCCACCAAGGGTTGGGGCTTGCACCCTCTACAGTCATGGCCCAAGCCACATCTTGGCCCCTTTTAGCCATGGTTGGAGCTGGAGTGCCTGGGACACACGGCATTATGTCCCAGGGTTGCACAGAGCAGCAGGACCTTGAGCATGGCCCACAGAACCATTTTTTCTCTCCTAGGCCTCCAGGTCTTTGATAGGAGGGGTTGCTGTTAAGATCTCTGAAATGCCCTGGAGACTTTTTCCCCATTGTCTTGGCTATTAACGTTCAGTTTCATTTTACTTATGCAAATTTCTGCAACCAAAAGTTTACATTTCGCCCCAGAAAATGGTTTTTTCTCTTCTACCACATGATCAGGCTACAAATTTCCCAAACTTTTGTGCTCTGCTTCCCTTTTAAACATAAGTTCCAATTTCTGACTATCTCCTTGTGAATGCATATGACTATATGCTTTTAGAAACAGCCAGGTCACATCTTGAATGCTTTGCTGCTAAGAAACTTCTTCTGTCAGATACCCTAAATCATCTCTCTCAAGTTCAAAGTTCCACAGATCTCTAGGGCATGGGGCAAAATGTTGCCACTCTCTTTGCTAAAGCACAGCAAGAGTGACTTTTACTCTAGCTCCCCATAAGTTCCTCATCTCCATCTAAGACCACCTCAGCCTGGATTTCATTGCCCATATCACTAAAACCATTTTGGTCAAAACCATTCAACAAGTTTCTACAAAGTTCCAAACTTTCCTACATCCTCCTGTCTTCTTCTGAACCCTCCAAACTATTCCAACCTCTGCCCATTACCCAGTTCCAAATTCAAAAGTCACTTCCACATTTTCAGTTCTCTTTGTAGCCCTACCCCACTCCAAATACCAATTTTCTGTATTAGTCTATTTTTATACTGCTATAAAGAACTACCTGTGGCTGGGGGTGGTCGTTCATGCCAGTAATCTCAGCACTTTGGGAGGCTGAGGTGGACAGATCACTTGAGGTCAGGAGTTCAAGGCCAGCCTGGCCAACATGGTGAAACCCCATCTCTACTAAAAATATGAAAAATTAGCTGGGCATGGTGGCACATGTCTGTAGTCCCAGCTACTTGGGAGGCTGAGGTGGGAGGATCATTTGTACCTAGGAGGCAGAAGTTGCAGTGAGCTGAGATCATGCCACTGCACTCTAGCCTGGGTGAAGAGTGAGACTCCACCTCAAAGAAAAAAAAAAAAAGAACTACCTGAGACTGGTTAATTTATAAAGAAAAGAGATTTAATTGGCTCACAGTTCCACATGGCTGGAGAGGACTCAGGAAACTTACAATCATGGCAGAAGGCAAAGGGAAAGCTAGGCACATCTTATATGGCAACAAAAGAGAGACAGAGAGGAACTAGCACACGCTTTTAAACCACCAGGTCTTGTGAGAAGTCACTCACTATCATGAGAACAGCATGGGAAAAACTGCCCCCATGATTCAATGACCTCCATCAGGTCCCTCCTTCAACACATGGGAATTACAATTCAAGATGGGATTTGGGTAGGGACACAAAGCCAAACCATATAACTTCACAACACTGCCACATTGAGGAATCTAGTCCCAAAACATGAACTTTAGGGGACAAATTCAAACCCTAGCAGATCACAACACAAAGATGACATGAATACTGTTTGAATCATCTGATAAGAGTTTAAAAACAGCTAGTATAAAATGGCTTTAGCAAAATTTACAAATACACTTGAAACAAATGAAAAAAAAACAGAAAATCTCAGCAAAAAAAAAGAACCAAATGGAAATTTTAAATGCAATAATATAATATAATATAATATAATAACTATATATTATAATATAATATAATATAATATAATAACTGATAAATGCAATAATATAAATTAAAATTTTAATGGATGGGCTCAATGGCCTGATGAAGAAAGATGAAAGAATCCATGAACTTGAAGATAGAGCAACAGAAATTATCTAATGTGAACTATAGACAGAATATAGGCTGAACAAAAATCAACAGAGCCTAAAGTTCCAATGGACCCATAACAAAAGATCTAACTCCATGTCATTGAAGTCCTAGAAGGAGAGGCTAAATCATGAGAATAAAAAAGCACTCAAAAAATAATGGCTGCAAAATATCCCAATTTGGCAAGAAGTATAAACCTACAAAGTCAAGAAGCTGCAAGATTCAAAATAGGATAAACCTAAATGAAAGCCCACCAAGACACATCATAATCAAACTTCTAAAAATCAAAGACAAAGAAAAACTGTTCAGAGAGACTCCAGGGTTGCCACACAGTTAGATAACATTTATAAACAGGAAAAAAAAATTGATATACAGAAAACAGAAGTGAAGTACAGAAACAGCTGGATTGGCTAAAGGTGGGCATTTACCTTATTTGAAACTGGTTTGAACAGCTGACTGCCTTTAATTGGCTGAAGTTAAGCTGCTGTGATTGGTTGAGCCTCAGCTATTTGTTAAAGTGGTTTACAGTCTGTTTATACATCAAGTTGGGTTACAGTTTATTATGCACTAGAAGGCTTTAGGCAGTACTTAAAACATAAGGAGACAGCTATAGGCCAAACTTAATTTAACAATATGTTTCTCAATGTACATAAAGGAAGTATTTAAGACAATTATATTATAAATGGGAGTGGGGAAAGGAGACTTAAGTGGGGTTAAGTGTTCTATACTTCACTTGAGCTGGTAAATCTTAACGTCAATAGACTGTGATAATTTATGTAGCTATAATATAATAACTTGAACAACCTTTAAAAAAGACTATAGAGAAATAGGCTCAAAAATCCCAGATAAATAAATATGAACTTTCAAAAAATGTTCTTGTAACCTACAGGAAATTGGGGAAAGAAAAGAAAAATTAAAAACATAAGAAAAAGAATATACATAAATCAAAATGGCAGACTTGGGTCCTAATATATGGACAGTTTTTAAAATGATTATGGATGGGGTGGATGCTGTCACACATTTCTCAGAATACTGCTATTTTGTGCTGTAAGCCTTCACTTTTAAAAATGAAGGGCTGCATTCCAGATAAACCCAGAATGTTTCAAGTTACATTTTCCCCCATGATTTTCCATTCCTTTGACTCATCACATGCTTAAAAATATTCAATGCCACAGACTTCAGAAACTACAGCAATAATCAGCCAAGTAGCATTTACAATTAAACTAACGCTATGACATTATATTCAGCAACTTCTCCAAACCAAGGCTTTCCAAACATTTCTGAATTAAATTAAGGTATTTTTCCTATCCTACCTCTTTCTTTTAACCAACTGCGAAGACAATGTTATAATATTGGCAAGAGGAAGTTCTCCAGCTTACTGTATGATAATGGCAAACATTGTGGTTAGGAATGGAATAAAAGAACTTGAAATAAGTCTATTTGTGGGTTGAAAGCATCTTTCTTTTCTCCTTATGTCAACCTTGAGGTTTATAAGCTAATTCTTGGAGACTTGGCTTCCTTTTACATAGAAGATAATTATATCTATTTTGAGGATTAAACAAATTTAATAAATGTGAATGTGTTTGGCATAGGTCAAGGTAGACAGTAGGTACTTAATATTAGTTTTCCTCCTTCCATCTCAGATTTCTATTAGGCAAGCAAATCTGGAAATCTTTAGAATAAAGCTCTGCTGTACATTTTCATGTTTTCTTTTTAATTTTTGGTGAACCTGAGTACAATCCTGATATATAGATCACTTAGAGAAGAAAGTAGTATAATTTTTAATCCTGCTGATACTATCACTCATCTGTAGGGTGACCATTTAATCAATTATCCAATTTGCAACACCTTTGAGAATGAAAGCAGAAACTATCACTATATTACTCCAGGACATTATGACTGCCATGGAAAAATCAGGATGCAGAGTCACAGACAGGAAATCAGCTGTCATCCAAAAGCCGAATCACAAAGGCATCAGAGCAGCCAAAATAAAGATTCCCAAATTCACTTGAGGTCATACATTATATTCATGGGAAAACTCCAGTAACTCTCAGAAGAGCCAATTTACTCTTATTTACAACAAATTTATCAATATTGCTTTTCTAGTTTTTAATTCACAAGGATATTGACAGTAACAAGACACTATAACCATGAATAGAAGACAGAGGATCCCCGAAAGTATAGCATTTTAGGAGCTGTAGCAAACAGCTACAGAGCTCAATAGCAGGAAATAGCTGTGTCGTAGAACAGTACCAACTATCATGTTCATGAGGTTGATCCCAGATCATTACAGAAAGTTTGATTCATGTTCAGGTATCATTTAAAGCCCTCATGAAGAGTGAATGCCATTTCTATCCAAACTGTTTTTTAAAATTTTGTTTTGTTTTTCAAAGGATAAATGTTTCAGTATTTGAAACTCAGCCAATCAGAAAACGTAACGGTGGCCTTAGCTTGAACCCAGGCTAGGCCTGGCCTAGGATTCACAGCTCTGTAATCACAACAAGAAAGCCCATGGAGAGGGACTTCAGGGCTCCTTGAGAAGGACGTCCTCTAAAGAAAAGGAAAGACTTACAAGAGAAGATGTGATATGGTCTAGCTCTGTGTCCCCACCCAAATCTCATATTGAATTGTAATCCGAATTGTAATCCTCATATGTTGGGGAAGATACCTCGTGTGAGGTGATTAGATCATGGGGCAGTTCCCCCCTGCTGTTCTCGTGACAGTTAGTGAGTTCCCAGGTATCTGATGGTTTTATAAGGGGCTTTTCCCACTTTGCTCAGCACTTCTCTCTCCTGCCACAATGTGAAGGATGTGTTTGCTTCCCCTTCCATCATGATTGTAAGTTTCCTGAGGCCTCCCAGCCATGCGGAACTTTGAGTCAATTAAACCTCTGTTCTTTATAAATTACTCATGCTTGGTCAGTTCTTTCAGCAGTGTGAGAACAGACTAATATAAGGTGATAGGAGAGTAGACACTAAATGAGAGAAGGGCATTTCTGAGAAATTATGGTTCTTACTTCTACCTGGTCCATTTCCTCCCTCTCCTCCTGTACTCTTCTACACCACCTCCATCTGCAATCTGTGCAAGAGGCTTGGAGAGGGTAGCCCCCAATATATGTACACTTGATAACAGCTGAAAATACTGTGTGTGACCCACACATGAGACAGCCCAGGGACTTGGAAAGGTCTCAAAATCCCACAACAGAGAAGACAGATGACAGCCAGTAAATCCATGTACTACTTTCATGGTGGCCCCAGGCTGATGGGGCCTGAGACCCCAGATCTGAGACTTATTTGAAGATCTGGATAGCTAAGATTTTTGCTGTGCATTGTTGAGCAGATCCTACTTCCCTTATTATCTACATGGATAACCCTTGAAGATTTTACACACAATTTTTTTCTGATTATAAAAAGAATATATCTATAATTACCAATGTAAAGGTAACATCCAAGTATTAATTGTGAAGAAAAGAGGAAACATATAAATATATGTTATATATTATATAATATATATTAATATGCATAAATTTATATCTATACATAGACACATACAAATACATAGATTTATAGCTACATAGATATATATAGAATATATGTTCCCTTCAGGAATGTGGGAGAATGTAGGAGAACAAAGGTAGATCAAATAACTGAAAGAAAGAAAAATCTGAGAAACTTGTTAGTGTTTTGAATATATAACTGTACATTTTTTTGTACGGGCACTTGTGTGACTGTGTGTACGTATTTGAAATTTTTGTATCCTGCTATGGGGGAAGTTATCTGGCGAATGACATCTTTGGAGACCAAAAAATTTAAAAATTAGCTGGGGTGGTGAAGCATGCCTGTGCTCCCAGTTACTCTGGAGGCTAAGGTGGAAGTATTGTTTGAGCCCAGGAAGTCAAGGCTACAGTGAGCTGTGATCACACTGCTGCACTCCAGCCTGGGTAACAGAGCAAGGAAAAAAAAATAAAAGAAACAGATGTAACATCTAAATATTACCTTCATTATTGATAAAACTGATACTGGAGAAGGAAGCTTATATCTGTGGACAAGCAAGCTGCCTGATACTGGAACCAGAATTACAGATTCCACTCCCAGCAGTGCTTGTCAAGGCCACCATCTCCATGTAGAGGAGGAAGACACATATCCTTTGTAGGGCAGCTCACTGTCAGAAGGAAAGAAAAGTGAAGAGTTTACACTTTGTATGCCCATTTTTCTCCTCCAAACTCATGGATTTATAAGTAAAGGGGTGGAGACAGTGTTATGTAATCAATGTCCTTCATATGGAAAGAAAAGTCAGGAGAGTTTCCTAAACATGTTGTCTAGTCGTGTTTTTTATTAACCATTAACCCTGGGGTGCAGCCTCCGTTGGGGAAAAATATCAGCAGGCTGTCAGTATAGGTCCATGCTCCTACCTCATGGGTGCTTCTGCAATACCAACGACTTCCCCTTTGAATATCATCCTGGAACCACCAGAGAGCAGTTTTGATTTTGCTCCCAGTAGAGTCTTAAATGCATCGGAACAGTACAGTAGGTAAATTAAGTCCAAAGCCACTTTGTACCCAATTCCAAAAGTTGACTGCCTATTCTGTTTCTCATCACAAATCCTGAGCAGCCTCATGCACCAGCATAGTCTATTAGAGGTTCAACATTAAGATAGTCCAACAAAAAAATGGTCAGCAAGCATAGAAATATGGATATAAACTCTCTTCCATTTAGAGTTCACAAGAGTTGTTTGAGGCCAGGAGTCCGAGACCAGACTGGGAAATACAAGAAGATCCCGTCTCTACAAACAATTTTTAAAAATTACCAGGTATGGGCAGCCGCTGCCATGCCACTATCGCTCTCCAACACCTCTCGCTTGCCGAGCTCCAGCCTAAGGAGAAGGCAGGTAAGTAAGGAGATCTCTATACCACGGCTCTTACAAAGCAGACTGCCCGCAAATCGACCGGTGGTGAAGCACCCAGAAAGCAACTGGCTACAAAAGCCACCCGCAAGAGTGCACCGTCTCCTGGAGGGGCAAAGAAGCCTCATCGTTACAGGCATGGTTCTGTGGAACTCTGGTAAATTAGACATTATCAGAAGTCCACTAAACTTCTGATTCGCAAACTTCCTTTCCAGCATCTGGTAGAGAAATTGCTCAGGACTTTAATACAGATCTGGGCTCCAGAGTGCAGCTATTGGTGCTTTGCAGGAGGCAAGTGAGGCCTATCCGGTTGGCCTTTTTGAAGACACCAAATGTGTGCTATCCATGCCAAATGTGTAACAAGTATGCCAAAAGACATCCAGGTAGCACGTTGCGTAAGTGGAGAATGTGCTCAAGAATCCACTATGATGGGAAACAGTTCATTCTCAAAAAAAAAAAAAACAAAAAAAAAAAAAACAAAAAAACTCTTCTTCCTGTTATTGGTAGTTCTTGTGAATTTTTAATATAAATGCGGGACATAAAGCATTAATACAAGTCAAAATGTTTCAATGAACAAGTTTCAGTGGTTCAACTTTGTAATAATTATAAATAAACCTGTTAACATTTTTTCTGGAAAAAAACTACCAAGTGTGGTGGTACATGCCTGTAGGACTGCTTGAGCCCAGAAGTTTGAAATCACAGTGAGCAATGATCACACCACTGGACCCCAACCTGGCAATAGAGCAATAATCTGTTTCGAGAGAAATAAAGAGTTCACAAGAGCAACTAAGCCTGCTTACAAGTTGACTCTAAAAACATGATTGTCCAGTGGAATTAAAAGTCCAGAATCAGTTTCCCTTGCCATTCAGTGTGAATGTCCAAAGACATACCAATTCAAAATTTACCCCCTCAATCTCTTATCTTGTTCAGTTTTCAGAGAGAGATTCTCCATCTTGGATACTGTGATTCTTTCAGCAGCCATAGCTTAAGCTCTTCCATACCAGAATTAGTGTAGTTCTTAAGACGTAGTATTACTTCATGCTAAATCTTTCATGAGCCACTCTTGGAAAAAGTTCAGAGTTAATTAGTAGTACTATAAGAGTATAATAGCACTGGTCCCACATTTACCAAATTTAGAAAATTACTCCATCCCCAGTCCTCAGGGCAGTCATCCCAGAACAAAATTATATTCTCCCAACTCAGTACTTAGCCTAAACCAAAGACAGTCGCCAAAGACCGCAGCAGAGATTCAGCAGCATTGAGGGGAAGAGGATACCTTCTTGGTTTGAGCTGCACCAGTATGCCAAAGTTTATGCCACTTGTCCATAGGCCATGATCTGGGAGCTTAACAATAACTGGGAAATAGCTCTTGGCAAGAGTTTATTTTTGGAACCATGAATTTTCCAGATGGGGAGAGAAATATTCCTATGCATACTGTTGCCTCTCAGAAAAGAGCATTTAAGATACTGCTGCTTTGAGCAAAGTCCAGAGAACTGACCTAAGGGCATTCCCAGTCTTATTTGAGGTGCCTTTCTTTCCCATCCAGTATATTCAAAACTTCCTAAGTTGTTCTTTGTCCTTTGAATTCTGTGTTTCTAGTGTTCAAAGATATTTTTTAAAGAAGCAAAATCATGAGTCTCATATAAACAGAAAATGAGTACATGTTCAAGGTATTATTTAACTCATGAATTACGTAGAGAAACCAGGCAACTGGTTCAAAGGAGAAGTCATAGAAGTACAAATTTTTATGGACTAAGAAATGTTGATATGAATGCTCATTTGGATGCAAAACAGGCTTCTGCATGGCCATGGGGTGGTGAGAGGATGAGGGAGTATTGTTCCTCCACCAGAAAAAATTTCACTTCAAAAACATTTCAAAATACAAAGAAAGTAATTATTTTGATTGGTATCAGTTATCTTCCTACTTAGAGTTAGAAAATAGCTCCCACAGAATAGAAATTAGATAACCACGAAGGGTGTATTGTGCTAGTCTAAATGTGACATAAGTTTCATAGTTTTCCATTGGAGCACATGTCTTCCTTCACTAGCACCCCAATATTGAAATGAACGTAGGCACCGCCAAGTTACAAGTATTCATATTCTTTTCTGATCTGGATTTTTCTGTCTTTGCTCATAGAGGCTGTTTCTACTACCTCTTACTGCCAGGTCAATCGTCCTAAGAACTCTGCATTCTAATCTGGGACATCTTGAGATCACACAATGAGGAGTGATCCTTGAATCTGTGTACAAATCCTGTGAATTTAAGGTTAGTTCCTTCAGAGCTCACTCTTTGGTCCTGGATGCAGAATGAAATTGGAGCAGCTCATCTAGTGCTCCTTCCCAGGGTCTGGCACTCTTAACTGAAACTCCTGCAACACACACACACACACACACACACACACACACACTCACACACCCTTCAGCTGCATAGCATTTTAAAAGTAGCAAAAGTGTGCTGCTTTAAAAGTATGTCCAACGACTTTCCCGCACCCGCTTAAAAAAGGACTACTGCCTTAGAGTTTTCAGTATTAAGCCCTTTGAGGCCCACTAGAATCTGTCCAGAAGCCCGAGAGGCCAGAGCATGTATGCCTGTGTAATCCAAGGACAAGCAGCAGCCAGCTCAGCAAAGCCCCTACTGGGGGACAGTAGCTTTGAGGACAAGAAGGCCAGTATCTGCTTGCTCGCCAGCCCCCTCATGGCCATCTTCTGAAGGCAACTGTGGACCCCATGCATTTGTCGGATCTGCCTTCATAAAGATAGCTATTGACCTGTGGATAAGGCTTTCATAAATAGCAGTAATCAGCAAGTTCAAAATACCACATAGCCCAAGGGATAGAACCTCTGACCTAGGCTGCAACAGTGCAAAGCTAACTGCACAGCTGTTCAGACTGACTGCATCAAACCTCAAAAGTCACGAAGACAATAAAAAGGGCTGTCCATTAAGCATGTCACACCATCAGCTGTGATATATCTCAATTAGAAAGCAGTTAAAAATGAAAGAGAAAAATGTGAGTCTTAGAATCAATTAAGTATAGCAGTAATAGTAACAATAGCCAAAATGTGGATATAGTTACTATGTGCCAGGCACTGTTTAAACCTTTACTTGTATTGCCTCATTTAATTCTCACAACAGCTTTAGGAAAGCAGGCATTATTAATAGAATCCTCATCTGACAGAAAAAAAAAATGGCAGTGAGATTAGAAATTAGTCCAGGGCCACCTAGGTATTAGATAGTGGAGCCAGTCAGTCTGAGTATGAATGTCTACACTTACATTCTTGTAGCTCATTTGGAAAGTATAGAAATATAGAGAGAAGCAGGAGGAAAAGCCATTTGTCATCTTATCACTGAAAGACAACATCAAAACTTTGACACTGTTCCTCCCAGTAAAAAAAAAAAAAAAAATTCTTTATTATTTTTATTTTTTATGGTTTTTTTTTTGTTTTTTTGTTTTTTTTTTTTGAGATGGAGTTTCCCTCTTGTTGCCCAAGCTGAAGTGCAATGGTGCGATCTCAGCTCACTGCAATCTCTGCCTCCTGGTTTCAAGTAATCCTCCTGGCTCTGCCTCCTGAGTAACTGGGACTACAAACACACTGCACCACACTCAGCTAATATTTTGTATAATTTTTGTAGAGACGGGGTTTCACCATGTTGCCCAGGCTGGTCTCAAACTCCTGAACTCAAGCGATCCTCCCACGCTGGCTTTCCAAAGTGTTGGGATTACAGGCATCAACCACTACACCCAGCCTTGATCTACTTTTTGTTGCAACCATTCTATACCCCAAAAGGGATGCACCATTCCTGGAGGTACTACAATACCAGGTCAACAGGTGGAGTGGGGCAAGTTCCTAGTCCATCTCCTAACTCCAAAAATCCATTCAATATATTATCCTCCCATAGAGGATGTATCAGATATTAAACTGATATAAATAGATACTACACTTGCTCTTACCCAGAAGGCCGAGAAGTGGTAAAAATAAATTTTCTATGAGACTTTTAATAATCAATGTTTTTGAAGTGATTGTTTTTATAGGAACCAAATAGAACTATTAATAATTATCACCCCATCCAACACTCCAGAACAGCCCTGCAATGGGTCCTTTGAACTCCAAGATTGTTGGGAATCCCAGTCAGTTCTTTCCGTGTTTGTCTCTTTATGGGGTTAATCCAAGCCATCCCATGGTTTGCAACATTTCCACATGCTGCTAAAGAAGGCCATGCAGTAGTAGTGTGTTTCTTGTGTGCCTGTCTTAGACTCTGAGCACTGTAACATGATCCCACTGAATTCTTGCAGTAAATGATCCCAGACCCCTTGAGACACCATATGGCAAGCAACCAGATATCACAAAAGTATGACTTGTATTTCTGGGCAAGCAGCAGTCTCAGAGGACTAAGCTTTTCTTAGGCCTTGAAACTCTTGCAGCTGCCAGTAGCTGGATGAAATGCACATCTCCAGGTGGAAGAATGGTCATCAGACCACCCCAGAGAGAGCCTGACACTTGAGAATACAAGTGGGGCTTAAAGCATGTGCAAAACAAAGTTGAAGGCCTTGTCTGTACTTATGACACCAGCTATTCACACACTCAGCAAACACAGACAAATGAAGATAACTACATATTGCATGAACAAATTAAAAGAAATACGCTGTGATTTTTTTCCCCTTTAAATCCATACAGAAAGAAATATGTGTGCAGGGCATGGTGGCTCATGCCTATAATCCCAGCACTTTGGGAGGCCAAGGTGGGCAGCTAACATGAAGTCAGGAGTTCAAGGCCAGACTGAAAAATTAACTGAGTGTAGTGGTGCACAGCTGTTGTCCCAGCTAATCAAGAGGCTGAGGCAGTTGGATCGCTTGAACCTGGGAGGCTGAGGTTGCAGTGAGCCAAGATCACGCCCCTGCACTCCAGCCTGGGCAATAGACTGAGAGTCCATCTCAAAAAAATAAAAAATAAAAAAAGGAAGGAAGAAGAAAGAAATAGGGCCTCCAAAGACCTCAAATATAATTGGGAATATATAATATAGAAATAAACTTGTAGCTGATACAGATTTTCTCAAACTGGGTGGGGCAGACTTGGCTGCATTCTCAGTGACTTGGGAGTTTTGTGAGGAATTTTAAGTGTTAATTTTTCATTTTAAAGATAGTACAAAAATAACTTCACCTGTTTTAAAGATTATTTGCAGTGACAATTCGTATTTGAAAAACTTTGCTTGTAGAATAAGACTTTTGTTCCATAAAGTAGTATTTTTCCCACTCAAGTAAGTAGACATAGAGACTTCATGAAATTTTTTCCATTTACAAGGTTAATATAGCTCCCAGATTTAAGAAACACTGGTCTAGGACATTTTTAAAAATTGAAAACTGTAAGACATAATTATAATCTGGTACTAGTCCCCCTTTATTTCAGTTTCTCAACTACAAAACTTTCTCCCATGCTCTCCCTTAAATGAGATGTAAAGTCAGGTGAGATTAATGTGTACTACAGCTCCATAAGAAGAAAGATGTGGGCTAAATGGAGGGCATTAATTATTTTAAGCATAAATATAGTTACTGAGGAGAAGTGCAAATCACTACAGATCAGAAAAAAAGTGGTTCTTACCAAGCAGCCTTGTGACAGTGAGACTATGAAACACAGGCCCACAGCCAGGTGGTTGGCTCCTCCTCAGTGGCAGAACTTCCCCAACTGTAACCAGCACAGGAAGGCTAGGCAGAAGCCACGTGGGGCTTCTATTTGGGCTAAATGAGCAAAGCAAACCCATATGGAGAGGATTGCTGCAAGGAGGAGCAGGTGACAGTGCATGTAAAAGTACCTAGCACAGTGCTTCACACAAAACAGATGGTCTACACATGTTTGTCCCTTCTGCCTCTTTAGTTCAACAAAATCTTTACTGTAAAAATTGAGAGATTTTAAAAAGAAAGAATTGAAAAATTTGGTTTAACAAGACTGTTGTTTTGACTTATATCCTAGATAAGCTTTTGTTTGAACTGATATTTAAAATATAGACCAAATGAACATATTCACATCCAACAAGCCTATGTAGATATTTACTGTAAGTCAGACACACATTAGGTGACTTTGCAAAGGCAACCCCACGCCTTCCCAAATCCTCCAATGTCCTATTAATAGTCTCATCTCAAATACACAATAAATAAATAATTAACAGTCTCATCTCATACAACTCTGGAAGTCCAAAGCCTAAAGTTCCTAGGAGGAAACTCCCTTTTTCCAAGTGGTTTTCCGTTCAGTTCACTTTATGCCACACTGTGAACACAGTTCCTTCTCCATCATTCCCCAGAGCTTATATAGGGCTGTCGGGCCCCTAAAGTGAAATCAGCTGCTTCTCTAGAAAAATAGAAGCCTACTACTACTGCCTCCGCATCAGGATTCTTATCACAAACTCCAAGAGTGTCTTTCCATTCCTTACTCTACCTTTAATTCCTGACCCCAGACAAATTACCCTGCCTAGAAAAAGAAAAGCCACCTGAGGCCAGCCCCTGAGATTCCCTCAGACTGAGCAATTCAAAAGGTCAAGGTTGAAGCTGAAATGTTTTTTTGTGATCTGACCTCTGAAGTCACACACCATCACTTCCACCATATTTCACAGCACATGCAGACCAGCTGTGCTTTCATTATGGGAGTATACTGCACATGGGCAGGAATATCAGGAGGTAAAGATCATTGATGGCTTTCTTGAGACTGGCTACCACTTTGCCACTGACTTTGGGCAAGTCCCGTAACCCCTCTGAACACCAATGTCCTCATCTATGAAACAGGAATTAATAACAGTCTCTACCTCATGAGGTTGTTCGAAAATGAGAAAACATATGTTAATTCTTTTCACTTACCAGGAACTCAGTATACATTAACTGTAATCACAATAATTCTACCATCGACACTGTTGGATAATAACTAAAAGCTTTCCCACACTAAAACCATGTCTATCCGACCAGTCCACAGAGAAGTCCACATTGCTTAGACCATGAAGTAGAAGCATGCACAAAGCTGCTCACTCCTTCACATCCTTTCCTTCCTAGATTCACAGAACGTTACAGCTGCCCATCTCTTCTTTCCCTCTCCCTGTACTACTGATCACACATTTCAACTCTCTATATTGAACAACTTACAGTCCCATGATATTCTACATTTTTAGTCTTTGTACATGCGCCTCCTTCTGCATGGAATGCTCTTTCCAGCTCTCTAATACTTCACCTAACTTCAGCTCATCCTTCTTTACTCAATAAATATATTGATTTTTTTTCCTACGTATTTTCTTTCTCTTTTTCCTTTTCTTTCCTTTTTTCCTCTCTCTTTCCCCTGTATATTCACTTTAGCCAAGCCACTATCATCTTATGCCTGGACTCCTATATATGTATCTATCCCTCCTTTTTTCCCTTATTTTCTTTTATCTACTCAAAAAATTCCTACTGAGTGTCAACCATGTGCCAGGAAAAAACTAGCAAGACAAAAGCCCTGCCCTCCTGGAATATATAGTTTACTGAGACAATTAGTACCCTCTCCCCAAAGTAAGTACATACATACATAAGACATCAGGTCATGATGAGTGCTATGAAGAAATATTAAACTCGGGAAATAGAGAAAATGTTGTAGAACTGGAGACCTATTTTAGAGTAAATTTAAATAAATTTTAAATAGATTTAGCTTCCTGTAGACTATGAACACCTCAGGGTCAGACATTAGATCATTTACCTCTATTTTTCCAGTCTTTAACAATGTGTCTGAAGCTAAAAATATACTTAATAAATATTTGTTGAATAAAAGAAAGAAAGAATACATGTATGTATGAATGAATAAATGTTAGATTCCAATATAAACCCTGTATGGAAAAAACTGAGGCCCAGAGAGGGTTGATTTACTCAAGAAAGCTTACTTCAAGGACAATGTTGTTTTTACTGTGTCATATTACACATGCCTAAAACATCTTTGTTTTAATAATACCCTATCGGCTCCTTTCTTGGTGTTGTCAAGACTTGGCTAGAATGAAATTCTGAAGAGCCTGTTTTTCTAGTTTTTTACTTAATCTTCATGGAAACCATCACTGTTTACTCTAGAATAGATAAAGGGCTTCACCAAAGTCTCAATATTGTATTTGCTCACCTGGTCATCCAGTTGTTTGGTCATAAACCGCAAGGATTCAGAATGTGCAGCTGATCAGGAACCAGAAAAGAGTTCCCACTAAGATCCCTTAGGATTATTTTAGAGAGGAAAACAAATCTAGGACAAATCAAACTTTTGGATTCAGGACTACTTTACCCTCTTAAAAATTATGGAACATCCCAAAGAGCTTTTGTTTATGTGGATTACATCTATTGATATTCACTGTAATGGAAACTAAAATTATGTAATTTCTAAAAATATTTATTTATTTTAAAATAATAACAGATTCATTAAATGCTAACATCTTTTAATGAAAAATAGCTGTATTTTCTAGAACAAAAAAGGTAATGAACGGCCGGGCGCGGTGGCTCAAGCCTGTAATCCCAGCACTTTGGGAGGCCGAGACGGGCGGATCACGAGGTCAGGAGATCGAGACCATCCTGGCTAACACGGTGAAACCCCGTATCTACTCAAAAAAAAAAAAAAAAAAATACAAAAAACTAGCCAGGCGAGGTGGCGGGCGCCTGTAGTCCCAGCTACTCGGGAGGCTGAGGCAGGAGAATGGCGTAAACCCGGGAGGCGGAGCTTGCAGTGAGCTGAGATCCGGCCACTGCACTCCAGCCTGGGCGACAGAGCCAGACTGTGTCTCAAAAAAATTAAAAAAAAAAAAAAAAAAAAAAAAAAAAGAGATCCTCAAAAAAGGTAATGAGAGGAGTGGCGTTTTTATACTTCTGAGAATCTCTTCAATGTATGCTTAATAGAAGAAAGCTGGGTCCTCCTATCTGCTTCTGCATTTGGTTTGTTATGATAGCATTTGTCATTTAGCCTCTGGAAAATTCCACTGCACATTCATGAGAAAATGAATAGAAAAAGTCAAACAACATTTCAGTATTATTACAAAAGCAGTTTTGATCTTGTGGACTCTACCGAAAGGACTTGGGGGGCGTTCTTAGCATCCCCTTGTCCATACTTTCAGAAGCGCTGGTTTTGAGAGTCACAAATTTATATTAAAAAAACAAAAAAGGAAATAAAATTAAACTATGTTTCGTATTTTTATTCTAAAAGTGTATGTATTTTTATACTCCTATAGCAGTGGTTCTCACCTTTTGGTGTGCTTAAGAATCATTTAGGCCGGGCGCGGTGGCTCAAGCCTGTAATCCCAGCACTTTGGGAGGCCGAGACGGGCGGATCACAAGGTCAGGAGATCGAGACCATCCTGGCTAACCTGGTGAAACCTCGTCTCTACTAAAAAACACAAAAAACTAGCCGGGCGAGGTGGCGGGCGCCTGTAGTCCCAGCTACTCAGGAGGCTGAGGCAGGAGAATAGCATAAACCCGGAAGGCGGAGGTTGCAGTGAGCTGAGATCTGGCCACTGCACTCCAGTCTGGGTGACAGAGCGAGACTCCGTCTCAAAAAAAAAAAAAAAAAAAAAAAAAAAAGAATCATTTAGGAGGCATAGTTAAAATGCTGATTTGGCTTCTACACCCAAAGTTGCTGATTCCCTAAGTCTGGCCTAGGACCTAGGAGCGTGCACTTTTTAGCAAGTTCTCACTTCAGGGCCTCTATTCCCCAGATAATAATAATCCATGCCGCATTATTTGAGAAAAACAGTTCCAAAGCAAAAAATATCTTGGATATTTTACAAGACTAAAGCATTTCAGCAAGATGAAATTTTAAAATTTGAAGTAAAAGTATCTGACTTAAAACAGAGAAATAGATCAAGAAAAGGGAAACCTGATTCTTGTGATACACACAGGTTCATTCTATGGATATTGCACCAAGAATGTGAGTTATTGCTGGCATAAGGCATTTTCCTGTCCTCCATATTTCGCTATAGCCAAAGGTCCCACAAGTCATCCAAACACAGTTCTTCATTCTACTACTAATATATTTACTTTCTGGCATTAAAAAAAAAAAAAAAAAAAAAAAAAACTTCTAGAAGTAGCTACAGATATCATTAAAATGTATAAAAGAAAAACACATTAAGGTAGTTGTTCTTTGCCTAAACACAATTATGGTGATTAAATTCACCATTTCATTAATTCACTTATCAAATAGTCACAAAGCTTGTAGGCTAGGTCCTGGAAATATCAATATGTTTACCCTATAGGCTGTCCCATTTCTATTAAAGGCAAAACCACCCACTTAGCTGTTCAAGCTGGAAACTCATGAATCACTCTAAATATCTTCCTTTTCTTTATATACTCCATTTCTCATCTACGTACTAGTGCTGAACTCCAAAATATACCTCAAACTTGTTGACCTGTTTCTATCTCTACCACCTTCACTGTTATACCACTTCACCAAGCCACTATCATCTTATGCCTGGACTTCTGCAATTGTTCCTAACTGTTCATTCATTCATTCAATATTGATGAGGACCTACCAAGTACCAGGAATTTTTCAACACTCTAAGACAGAGCAGGGAAACAAAACAGGCAAAATCCCTGCTTTATGGAACTTTCATTTTAGTGGATGGGAGACAGACAAAAAACTGAATTATACAAATAAATGTGGATATGTCAAGTAGATAATTAGGTATAGAGTCAGGTGTTCAGGGGAGAGATCAGGACATACTTTAGTATTCTGGAAGTTCCAAGAACATGTCAAGCACTCATCAGAATCAAGACCTTTGCATGTATTATTCCCTCTACATGGGACCCTGTTATCCTTACATTTTTTTAGAAGTTGGTGCCTTCCCATACCTTAGCCTATATGTCATCTACCTAGGGAGGTCCCTGGCCACCCAATCTAAATTAAGTCCCCTCCTATAATTTCCTTGCAATAACACCTGTTTATTTTCCTTCTTAGCCCATACCACAACTTGCAAAGTACTTGTCTATTTATTGTTCTTTCAATATTAAACTGTAAATTCTATCTTTATTGTGTTTATTTTTGAATATTTAGTGCTCATCACTTAGTGAACAGGTGTTTTGGTTAGGATTCTACCAGAGAACAGAGTTAGAAGGAGATTTTATGTATGTATGTAAATAAACACACACACACGCGCACACACACACACACAAACATACGTATGGAGAGAAAGAAAGATTTATTGCACAAGCTACAGAAGGATCTTTATTTTTCCTTTTAATTCTTTTTTTTTGTTTTTTTTTGGTTTTTTTTGGAGACAGGGTCTCAGTTGGAATGCAGCTTGGAATGCAGAGGAGGACATTCTGGAAAATATTTCTCCTCACTGAGTTGCTTTTTAGTCCATACAAAAACCTCCCCATGAGTCTCCCTCTTCTCTTGATCTCCCTTAATCCTTCCATCTCTAAGACTCCCATATCCTGAACGCTTGCGGGACATTCTACAAGGAGCCAAAGCGCTTAGCACTTGCCCAAGCTCAGCAACTCCTGTTAGCCCCTCAAAGCCAAGACTGGTAAAACCCCTTTGCTCTAGACCAAGCTTATTCAACCCAAGGCCCACAGCCCGCATGTAGCCCAGGAGGGCTTTGAATGCAGCCCAACACAAATTCGTAAGCTTTCTTAACATATTATGAGATCTTTTTTTGCGATTTTTTAAAGCTTATCAGCTATCTTTAGTGTTAGTGTATTTCCTGCGTGGCTCAAGACAATTCTTCTTCCAAAGTGGCCCAGGGAAGCCAGAAGATGGGACACCCCTGCGTGAGACCCACACATTCTTCATGCCTAAAAAGTCAACATGTCCCCCTCTCTCTCATTTATATAACCCATCTTTCACAACTTCATAGTATCATTACCGTGCAATATTTTTTCAAAAAAGACTCTCCACAATAATAAGGAAAAGGCAGATTGAAGAGAATCAGAGATTGCTGTCTCGTCACACTATTTCTGACACAGTTTTCATAATTTTTTCTCAGTAGTCTAATCTCACAAGTTTGATAACGTGTGTTTACATTAACATTGATTTTTAACCCATTGCAAATATTTGTTTTTATTTCTACTTTAACCCAAGATTACTTAGAAAAGTTTTTTTTTTTTACTTTTTTAACTTTCAAGTTTACTCTTTCTTTATTTTTGACTACCTTTTTTTGGTTAATTTCTGTTCTTATTACATTGTGGTTAGAAAACGAGATTTCCCTTTGAGGCTTAATACATGTTAAATTTTTATAAATACCCCACATGTATTTGAAAAGAATGCAAATTACCTATGGTCGAGTTTACAACTGGTTTATTCAAATCTTTTATAACTTTAACAATTTTTCTCTCTCTGACCCAAGAAAAGAGCATTAAAATATGTTACCACTGTGGATTTGTCAAATCCTCTGTTATCTATCTATTTTTCCTTTATATGTTATGAAGCTACATTGTTTTATAATTTTGGTGGATTATATCTTTCACCAGTATGAAATGTTTATTTTGTCCCATTGAATGATTCTGTCCATTAATAACTAATACTAATGGTTCGTTCATATGTTTAGTATTTTCCTGTACTTTTTTTTCTCTTTTTTTTCTTTATATCTCTTACAAAATAGCAGGTAGCTGGATTTTTTTCTTTTTTCCTACTCAGCATCTCTGTCTTTTAATGGGGAAATATAACCAATTTCTATAATTGTCAATCTGATATGGCTTTTCTTATTCTTGTCTAATTTTTACTGTTTTCTTTTTATCATTTTCTTGTTTTTTCCTCTCTTTTCTTTTGTTGCATTAATTTTTTTGCCCACTCTTTTCTTATTTATTTGAAAGTTACAAGTCCTACATCCAGTTTTTTTTTTTGGTTACCCTGAAAGTTGCAATTCGCCTAAAAAATTCTGTTTACCTATCTGTGTCTAGATATAATCTGTATTTTTTTGTCAAGCTACACAAAAGAAAACTTTTAGCATATTTTCACTTACTTCTGAATCCTTCATATCTTCTAGTTGAAATGGCCTTTGATTTTATTTCTAGATTGCTATTAGTTTGTTTGTTTTTTTTTTTTACATTATGCATGAGTGGTTATTTAGACATAACTATATGCTTTAGCAATTTCTTGGCTTATTATTGCTTCTGTAAGCTAAACATTTTCTCTCTTATATTCATTTTCTGTCTTACTGGATTATATTCTTAAGTAATCCTTTTAGAAAAAAAAAAATCTGTGGGTGGTGAACCTTTGAATACCTGCATGACAAAAGATGTTGTAATTGTACTGAAATAATTGAATTCATGCTAATCTAGCTTTTCAAAAATTTTTAAGCTCAAAATTGTCTTCCAGGATTTCAAAGATATTACTCCATTATCTTCTCACATTCAGAGCTAATGATGAGAAATCCAAAGTTAATCTGATTTTTGTTTCTTTGGAGGTATCATGATTTTTTCTTACTGGATGCTTTTAGGATTTTCTCTTTATCCATGGATAGTGAATACAATTTGAATGTGTCTAATGGGTGCTTTTCAAAAATCCTACCCATTAGGGCCTTTTGGGGTCCTTATCCATTGGGACCCTTCATTCGAAGACTCTTGTCTTTCTTCAGATGTGGGAAATCTGTCTTCTTTTTTCCTCCTTCCTTCTTGCCTCTCTTCCTTTCTCCCTCCCTTTTTTTCCTTCCTTCCTTTCTCTCTTTTTCTTTCTTTCTTTTCTTCTTTCCATTACCTCTGATCTCTCTCACTCCCTCGTTCCTTCCCTCCCTCTCTTCTCCCTCCCTTCCCCTCCTCCTCTGAGGTGGACACCAGAACTTCTGGATTGTGCTAGATTATAAGAACATTCTTCATCTAGATCTTCTAATTAATGTTTACATTTGTCCATTCTTATATTAGGGTTATTTACCGAGCTTTTACAGTTTCTGTGATCAAAAAATAAAGACCAAAAAAACCCACAATTATATAATAATTTTTCTAATTGCCTATCTTGTTGCATATGAATATGCAATGTGCCTCTTCTATCACACTGAGGGTATTAATTACAACTATTTTGGAGTCTTTTCTGCCTGTTCTATTTACCCTGTTTGAGTTTGCTTGTTTGTTGAGCTTGGTGCCTCACTTTCACAGTGTTCCTCAAATGTTTGGTGATTGGTAGTCGTGTTCTTATCTTTGTATCTGTGGTTCTGTATATACAGGTCTGTGGATTCTGCTGCAGTTGACTACAGCTTGCCTCCAGGGACATAAACAGATAAAAGATGTATAACTTCTGATGTGGGGTGGGATGGGACTTGTGGCCAAGGGGAGGTATTCCAACCATTGTCTTTTGAGTGAGAGGTTTTCCCACCCACCTTGGAAGCTCACAGCCATGTGGTAGCACTGCTTTGTCATTTTATCCCCAGGACCAATCTAGGGTGTCAAACAGCTGCTGCCCACTGCTTTGTGCACCCAAGAGAAACAGGACAGGCTGATTTGTCCAGAACATTTATCAGTATTTTAACGATATTTGATCTCTATTAAGAGACCTGTGAGAGATTTCTTAAAGCCCCCTTAAAAATACTTTTGCTTTATGATTTGCAAATTGTATTAAGACACATCAAAAGAAATATGAAATTTTCTACTTACTGTTTTAAAAAGGCAAAACTAGCCCTTAACCACATTCCCGGTAATGTTAATTGATCTCACAGAGGGAAAGTGGAATTATAGCTTTGAATAAAGCAAAAAAGTAAGCAAATGCAAAAGGGTTATATGGTAAACCAGACCTTATTTTAAGAATTTTTTAGTGGGAAATTATTACCATCACTGGCAACACAATGAATAAAAGAAAAACTAAGTGCCTCGTAGCAGAATAGATCTTCAAGATTTCTACGTAATTTGAGGAGAATAAATGAGAGACAGAAAAAAGGAATAAGCCCAATTTAATTTGATGTTTTTAGAGAAACCAAGGTCATTCAAATGATATTTTTAAAAACACTTTACAAAGAAAATCTTATTACTGTTACACAAAACGTTTAATGTTTGTGGCAACTAGAATGTTGTATTTGGTAGGGTTGCCAGGCATTCTTTGCATACAGGGCATATCCAGTGTCCTGTATTGACTTTCTCAGAACACATTAAATGCCCTGTATTTGGCTTTTTCCCCCAATAAATTAGAAAAGTTCAGCAACTAGTACTATTTTTCTGCACCCATAATTAGTGCTTAAATTACTTAAATAGCAACACCAGCTAAAAATCATACCTTTAGAAATAAACATCTGGACAATCCCTCATTGTCTCTCCTGCATTTTTGGCTAAGAGAAGGCCGAAAGAGGAAACTAAGAATGAAAAGTACTTATTTTTCATATTTCAGAGAGTAAAAGACTATTTTTTTGGCCACATTTCCAAGTCATAAATGAATAAGCATTGTTCATTCCCAGACGACTTTGTATCGACACACAGGCTCTGAAAATCAGCCAAACAGCCATAGCTTCACTCCTACGGCCATGCTTATCATCATCAATCCGTCAGAAAACAGCCTCCCTACAAGCTTCTGAAATGCAGCAAATCCGTAAGAGCCCAAAGCATCTGAAAGCCAATCAGTCTCAGTAATCTGAGATGCCCCACACTCACAGATAACAGCCAATAGGCGAGGGCCTCCCTCCATTAGCCTTACTCCAGTCAGCCAGTCAACAGCAGCCTTCCTCCAGTGACCACAGTCAGGTAGCCGAAAATCCTTCAGTCTCTGGCACTTCACTTCTGAAAGCCCGCCAGTCCCTGAATGTCAGTATTCTCAAAACCTATGTAAGATCGACTCTGGCTTTGCTCCAGTAGACTATCTTACAAGCACAGTTCTTACTGTGTCTTGTAAGTTATCTTCAAGCTCTTTGTGTAATTGCAGTTGTTCATTCAGCACACACAAAAAAGTCAGCTATAGGCCAGATGTGGCTCATGCCTGTAATCCCAGCATTTTGGGAGGCCAAAGCAGTAGGAACTCTTCAACTAGGAATTTGAGACCAGCCTGGGCAACAGAAACTGTAATGGCTTTCCCTAGTGTATGTCTTCATCAATCTTAAAGCTCAAATGACTATTTGAAGGTACTGCTACCAGAGCATTTTTCGATTCCAAAACTGCAAGCAAATATTTAAGTGCCAGGACAAAATCTACAGCAATAATAAAAAATATAATAGTTACATTTATTGTACAGATTATTAAAGATCTAATGCCTCACCTTTTTGTGGCATAGACAAGTGCAATAAAATAATCATGATCAGAAAAAATTTCCTATTTCTTATGCAATATTTTTCTTGTGAAAAAGGATTGTTTTTAAGACTATTGTGAGTAAAATCTGCCAGAAAAGACTTCAGGCACATTGGACAATTTTAGTGGACTTAATTAATGAGGTAGAAATTCATGAGATAAATTGTATAGCTTTTGGTGGGGACCATGTCAATGTATGCATACAGGTACAGAAAATGTGTAGTCAAAATTGAAGCAAAGCATGAATGATTCTATAGAAGGGGTTGGCTGTCCTGCCCATATTCTGCATAATGCTGTTCAAATAGCATATGATGTTCCTTCTACTGATATTGTCACGACATTGTTATGAAATTCTTCTCTTCAGCATTTATGCAGCAAGTCCTCAAATAACATCATTTTGTTCAACATCATTCCCTTGTAACATTAATAAAAAAATAGTTGTCTAAATTGTCACAGTAGGAGTGTGTGTGAGAGCACCCTGCAGTGGGTTGGTGTCCTGGTCAACGTGGGTTCCCACCTATGCCCTGAGCTGGCGGGATAGGCTCCAGCCACACTTGACTCTAAACTGGAGCAATTGGGTAAATAATTATCTTGTTTGTATTAATCTTTCCTAATAGTATGTATAGTTCACATTAATTTCAATGTTTAGTATTAGAAGTGTTTTGGATCTTTATTCCCAAGTTCCATGATGTTTTTGTGACCAGAAATATGCCATAGAAACTTTACTCTTCTTTATACCAATCAGCCTATGGTGAATTAGTTTCATTCTATGAAATTTCACTTAGTCACAGTTTCTAAGAATCTATGGAGGACCTAAGGTGAGGACTTACTATACTTACAAACAGCGTTTTTCTGTTCTATCAGATTCAAAATCTATTGGCTCTCTTTAACCAGTGTATACGGGAGAATCCTCCGTATGATATCATACTTTAATTCCAAAGAAAAGACTCCCCCAAATTCTTGTTGAGTATTTAAATAGTTTATTAAATAAAGTCTGCTTATTTCTTTTTCATATTTTGCAATTGCTTTTGCAAGAGGGTTATGCAAATTGAAAGAACAATGTTTTTGAAGTAGTTGTTTAAGGAAATTATTAAATGCATTAGAGAATGACTTGAAAAATTTATTCCTTTAATTATCAAAGTTGTTTTAATTTTATTTTGTTTTTATTTATTTACTTTTTTGAGACACGGCCTTGCTGTGTCACCCAGGCTACAGTGCAGTGGTGTAATCACAGCTCACTGCAACCTCTGCCTCCTGGGAGCTCAAGTCATCTGCCTGCCTCAGTCTCCAGAGTAACTACAAAAGTTGTTTTTAAAAGTGGCAACATTACTTTGAACCAGAAAAGAAATTCCAACTGGATTAGATCATTATTATGGCATTTATTGTAACTATGTTTTGAAATTGATACCATCTCTTGAAGAATTTGATTCTTTTATAGAGATATTACTAAATACACCTTCAACCTGGGAACAAGAGGAGTCATCGTGTGTACAGTTGAAGAGGAAGGGAATAAAAATTCATAGCAATGCTCTTTTATGACACTGGACAACATTTTAAAAAGTCATTGATCAAGATGCAATATAATCCTCAAGAATAGAAAAGCAAGTTATGTCACCGAAGATGGTATGTTCTTCAACAAATTAAATTTCAAGAGCACTTACTGGGATTTTAATTTTAGGCCAGTACATGCCTAGTATGCCAGCTCATAATGAGCATATTTTGTCATTGGTAAATGTCAAATGGACAAAAGAATACAACTTGTTGGATATGACTACTGTAAATGACATGTTAAAATGGAAATGGAGTATAGATTATAACTACAAGGAGTTTTATAAGTAAATTCTGCAAAACAAAGAGCTGTTAAGGAAAGCCAAGTCATTAGGGGGATAAAATTTTAAAAATGGATATGTAATTTAGATGGTTGTTATTTATTTCAGATAAAGAACAAATACTTTTCATAGTAAAGTATGTCTTAGGCAATATTTTTTATTTCTCTAAATGTATATATATAGGCAACTAAAAGTAAAATTTAACTGGGCTTTCTGTTTTATTATTTGCTAAACTGCAACTGTATATTTAGCTCAAATTTAAAGTTTTAGTAGAGATTGATTTTTATGTGTTTTATATATCATTTTATATATATAGTTTATAATAAATTGGGGCACTTTATATATAATTTTGCCTGTTGTATAAGACTTAGTAATATTGCTTGCCTTTTATTGGGTATACAGACTTAGAGCTATTTTAATCGTTCTTATGCAATATCATTAGCAATATTATTCTTTTTTCAGAATAACATAGTTTTTAGCAGCTTTATTGAGAGATAAACATACCATATAACCCACTTACTTGAAGTGTACAGCTCAATGGTTTTTATTATATTCAGATGGATGCAACCATGGCCACAGTCAATTTCAGAACATTTTCACCATCTCAAAAAGAAACCTGTGTCCTTTTGCTATCTGGTTTTGTCCCCCATCCTTTATACCCCAGACCCCCGTTATTTACCTAATGCCTGTACCACCATTGTATCTTGGATGTAAATAACTGTTTTTGATCTTACAGACTCATAAGTAGAAGAAACCTGCCTTGAGTCTCAAATGAGACTTTGGACCTTGTGCTGGAGTGAAGACTTTTGGATACCATTAGGAAGGTATGATTACATTTTGCAGTGTGAGAAAAATGTGAGATTTGGGGGTCTGGGGGTCAAATGATATGGTTGGGATGTTTTGTCCTCTCTAAATCTCATATTGAAATGTGACCTCTAATGTTGGAGGTGGGCCTAATGGGAAGTGTTTGGGTTATGAGGGCAGATCCTTCATGAACAGCTCAGTGTTGTCCTCATGATAATGAATGAGTTTTCACTCTGAGTTAATGTGAGAGCTGGTTGTTTAAGAGTGCGGTACCCCCACCCCCTTGCTGCCTCTCTCACCATGTGACATGACTGCTCCATCTTCGCCTTCTGCCGTGAGTGAAAACTTCCTGAGGCCCTCACCAGAAGCAGATACTGGCATCATGCTTCCTGTACAACCTGCAGAATCATGAGCCAAAATAGACTTCTTTTCTTTATAAATTACCCAGTCTCAGGTATTCCTTTATAGCAATGTAAACAGACTAATACACCCATCTTTATGCACTGCTAATGTACTTTCTATGTTTATAGATTTGCTGATTCCAGACATTTTGTATAACTAGAACCATATAACGTGGTCTTTTGTGACTGGATTCTTTCACATTTAGCATAATGTTTTCAAAGTAATCTATGCTATAGCAAGTTTCTTTTTGAGACAAGGTCTCACTTGGTTGCTCAGACTGGAGTGCAGTGACATGATCATAGCTCATTGCAGCCTTGAGCTCCTGGGCTCAAACAATCCTCTTACCTTAGCCTCCTGAGTAACTAGGACTACAGGTGTGCACCACCACACTCAACTAGTTAAAGAAAAATTGTAGAGATGAGGTCTTGCTGTGTTGCCCAGGTATAGCAAGTGTTAGTACTTCATTCCTTTTTGTGGCCAAATAATATTCCATAGTATGGATGTATCACATTTTGCTTATCCATTTACAGCTGATGGACATTTGGGTTGTTGCTATTTGGGTTGTTGCTTAGGGGTGAAATTACTGGGTCATATAGCAAGTCTATGTTTAATCATTTGAGGAACTGCCAGACATTTTCCAAAGTGACTGCACTGGTTTTCATTCCCACCACCGTGTGTGAAGGTTCCAATTTCTCCAAAACCTCATCAGCACTTGTTATCTGACTTTTATATTGTAGCCATCCTAGTGGGTGTAAAGTGGTGTCTCATTGTGGTAGCAAAAATAGACAGAATTGGGTTAGCTTCTATTATAGTAATTGCTGAGGAAACAAAAGACAACTTTAACTAAAACAATAATAAACAAATAAATAAGCACCCACTCAAGAGATTCTTTTAAAGCATAAAAAGGACTTTCTGTGACTATGAAGCATTGTTTTTAAGTTAAATAATCCAGTAAAAAATGGAAAGAGAGGAAAGAAGCAGTTGAGAATCCAATCAATGGTGTGCTAATCAAGTGGAAGAAATATTTCAAAACAAAGAACAAAAAGTTCTAATGTATGTAAAGACTGAAGTCACCACCTTGAAAAGGTTTGCTAAATTTCAAGCAGGATTAGAAAAATAAGTCCTATGTCAATATCTAGATACAGCCTAGTAAGTTTCTGAATGGCAAGGATAAAGAAGAAATCTTACATGCTTCCAGACAAAAGACAAAATCTCAGATTGGCATCAGACTACTCAAACGTAGTGATGGAAGCCATAGGATGGTGGAATAATATCTACGGGATGTCAAATGAAAGGAGCACAGTCTAAGAAGCCTACTGTCAGCCAAGATGCCATTAGTTTCTCAGAATAAAAAGCAACCTATTGGTGAATATGTTATGAGTTAGATAGTATATTCCCACACATATCTTAGCTGAGGCAAATGCTAAGAAAGGAGACCTCAAGCTCAGGGAAGCTCAAAAGAAGATGCAAGAGTGATGTATATTTATATTGTTGGTTAAATATGAATAAATAGTGCTACAGAGATAAGGAATTTTTAATGTCAATGCCAAATAAAGTCTTAAAATTGAAGACATATGAAAGAAAAATCTAATAGTAATGTAGAGCTAAAAATACCAAAGGATCTCAATAAATAGGAATTGGAGAAAGTTTAGCATTTGAAAGCTCTTATTTAGTCACTGAAGAAACAAAAACATGATAAGAATGAGCAGAGGGCAATAGAACCCTTTGGTATCTTGTTTTTATTCAATAGTAGAAAATATTTATTAGGACTATGAGAAATTAGAAAATGACCTCCAGTGGGATAGAAAAGTGAGAACTTCTAAAATAAGAGTCACTAGCCAGGGGAATTTGGGAAGAGCCTCTGGAAGTTTAATGCCTAAGGGCTCAGTTTCCTGGCTGTTAGCATCTGAATTTCACAGCCTGAAATCAGGATGCTTTACTGGTCTCCTGATCAAATTTGTGAGAAAAACCTGCTAGAGAGGCAAAGCAGCAGAATGCATGGAGCACGAACTTTGGAATCAGATAGAACTTGGTCCCAGTCGGAAATCTGCCCCTTTGCAGCTTGCTCTGAGTCTTTGAGTGTCCTTATCTGTAAAATGGGGATAAAAGCAGCTCTTTCACAGATTGTTGAGAAGATCAAGTAAAATAATACGTGAATATGCAGTGCAGTGCCTGGCACAAGTAGCTGTGCTACAATAGTCATTTTTATTTTATTATTACTCTAATCATATATTTATTATTATTTATTATTTCTTACTCTAGCCTATTCAGATACTCTGAGGCCCAGAGGACCAGGTCGGGCTGAGTTGGTGAGCCAGAGGCTTTTGTTTCAGCATCCTGACCGCTGTATTAGTTCTTCCCTATGTGACTTTGCTGTGCAATTTCAAAGCTACTCTCTCATGCTGAGATGACCCAGGATCGTTCTCAAATCTCACCTCCCACCTAGACTGGCTATTTGGACCATTGTTTATTTGAATCATTGAAATGTCTTTAAACAAATTTGTTCATCGATTTCTTTACATTTTGTGAAGACAGGGTGAAAGAGGTAAAAAGAGATCATTTCATGGCTATTCTGAAAAAAATATGTGAAAATTACTTTGTTAAGTAATAGAGTTCTGATTCCAAGCATTTTGGATTTTGAAGTTAGAAGAAATGAGGTTGAGTTTGACTTTCCCAGACTAAAATTGATACCTATATATTAAAAACAATTTTTTTCCAGTTGGGACTATGTCAGTTTCCTGCTGTTATCTGATACGGGTACGGAAAGATGCATCAGACTCAAACGCAGTTAACAGCTCAGATTAACGGCGTCTATCTTAAAATATTGTAGATGGAAAGAATTTGATGTTCTTGCAAACAAGGACTGAATTAACATATGCAGGTGTATTTGTATCTTGGAGAAAGATAAAGTATAACAAAACAAGCAGAACTAGATTTTCATGAAGCATTAAAACTACATTTAATGATTTACATGAGGATTCTTCTTTCTGAAAGAAAAATATATGATGATTCTTCCCACAATGTACCTAAGAAGACTGCTGTATTTGCTTCATAACAATCTATTTACCCAAGCAAATTAGTGATTCTGCATTTTATTATCTGAGACATTCACGCAGAATAGGCTGTCCCTATAAAGCGTCTTGGATCCTGTCATTGCCTGCATTTATTTTTCTTGCTCCTTCTCACTCACATGTCCCTTCTGGTCATATGCTATGGGTAACAACGCAATTCAGTTTGATAAGAGAATTAGTATAAATCAGACCAGTTCATAAATCCTATTTCCCTATGACACTGCCCAAAATCAAACTTCACTTTATCTCCCCAAGATATGTTTCTTCCTGACTTGTCTGGGTCAAATGTGTAAGATCCCTTCTCCTTGGAGCCTGGTGGAGATTTCACAGTAATCTTTGATCACTTTCTCTCTCCAGCCAATCCACAATCAGGTCCTGTGAATCCTGCCTCTGCAATGGCTCCTCTGTCCCCTTGTTTTCTGTCCATTCCACTGTCAACTCCTAGTCTAGATCTCCCTGTCAAAGCTCCTGCAGGGACCTCTGAAATGACTTTCTTGTCTTCAGTTCTCTCCTTACAACAAACTTACACAAAGAACCAGGTAAAATTTCCTAATGCCCAGCTCTGATCACATCACTATTATGTCTGGATCTCTCTTCATTGTTTACAGAATGAAACCCAAAGTCTTCAGCCTTTGCCCACTGCTTCTCCACTCAGCCTTCCACTCCCACTATGCCCTCTAGTCAAATTGGAATCACAACTTTCCAAACTAGTAAAGCCTCCTTAAATGGATGAGATACAGAAGTATGTGAGCCTTGGCCACCTTAAGACATTCCATCTCCCTACAATACCCTGTTCCTCAGGTCTAAATGTAAAGATCCAACCCATCCTTTAGGCAGAAAATCTCCCCACTCTCAGGTCCCATAGTCCTCAGTTCATATCTCTTTCATGACATTTGTCATTATTCTTTTTGGTTTGGTACGTGTGTGTGTGTGTGTGTGTGTGTGTGTGTGTGAGAGAGAGAGAGAGATACTCCTTTTCAGGATGGAGGCTGTATTCTATTTAGATTTGCTACAACTCCTTACACAAGGTCTAGCACCTCAGAAGGACCAACAGATGTCTATTGAATAAATACATTATTTTATTTACTGAATTGATTTCATTAAATCAATCAAAGCAGACTTTCTACAACTTATTTAACCCCAAGGCTTAGTTTCCTAATAGAGTTCTCTGACATTTGGGCAAATTTTATTGTATTGTAGATAAAAACATTTTAATTATATATCAGCAAGTTATATATGTGTGTATGTGCATATATATATATATATGAGCTGTAAGTATTTATTTATTTTTCTGTTGGTGACATTGTGACAGCCATGGGGCTGCCTGTGATAATAATATATGTCCTATTGGCCAACAAATGATTAAGATGGCTGTGGGGACAAGTTAGACCAGGGTCAGATAAATGCTCTTGTCTGCTAGGCCATGTTTCTTAAAGAAGGAGTTTGACAAGGGGGACAGAGTGCTTCCCAGCAGATGATGATGCTGGCAATCTGGGACAGGTCCCATTTGTGTCTTCCAACATGTCCACAGATAGCAGGTGTTTCTTTGTTCTGCACTTTCCTTATTTATACACATGAAAGGATGTCCCCTGATTCTTCAATTAATGGGAGTCATGAATCCTTTCAGTACCTCAACCTCTGGGCAAAGGAAGAACTTTGCTCCCACTGAGAAGCAGGTGTCTCACCCTTTCCTGTTAACAGGCAACTACTGTGCCTGCACATAGCCACCACTGCCCAGTCTGGGAGGATGTCTCTCTCCTTTATTTGCTGATTGTGGCTGCCCAGCCCCAGGGGTTTCCTGCTAGGGTGATAACACATTGTTCTTGAACAGAGAGCAATAACTTAGAGGGATTATCTTGTCCTAAGAGGTTGTGTTGCCTCTCAGAGCAGAAATCTACCTTTTAAATGCTCTGTGTGTTCTCTGAACACTCTGTTGTCTCTGTCTACACCACAACTGTGAAGTCATTTATCAGGAACATCACTGTTAGCGGGGGTAAAACGGTGGGGGAGTGGTTACTCTGGTGGAGACTGAGAAAAAAATAGATGGAGCACTGTCCTTCTCTGGCAATTAGGCTTAAATGATTCTTGAGTGGATTCCCCAGTAATATTGATTGTCACAATGCCCATGTTACCCACTCATGCTCCTGGCTCTTAATACAACATGCTTCCCAGAAGGGAATCTTTCCTCCCCAGACTAATAAAAATTGGCTACCACAGATTAGGCGTATGGTGGAGTGGAAAAATTGCACAAAAAAGACATGTGCCAGAGTTTCTGAAATTAGACACAGCAGAGATCAAAGGGATTCTTTAAAGACCTCTTTAAATCCTGTGGATTAAAAAAAAAAAGAAGTAATTAGGCAGGCAAAACCATTATTGAAATCCCAAGATGTACAGTAAAATTTCAAAGCCTGGCTGGTTTGGTTGCTAGAGGAGTTGGAGGGTTGCGAGGCCCTAATCCAAGACCACTTAGTCTATCCTTCACCCCTCACTAAATGGTTGGGTCTGGGGCAAATCTAGGGAATCCTAGGGTTCTATGGAGCTCAGTTTTTGTTTTTAATCCTTTAATCGAATGATAAGGAAACTGAGGCCCAAAGAAGCTAGAAGCCCAATAGCCCAGTACAAGTTAATGACAGAGCAAGGTTAGAATTCAGGACTCTTGGCTGAGTGTTCTTTCTGCTCCTTGTAGAGGTTTGGTGCAGGGTAGGAAACAAAGTCAAAGGAGAAAGACTAAAATTCCAAAAAGTTACTAAGAAATAATTTAGGCACATAAAATGTAGTAGAAGAAACTCCCAGTAATAGTAATGAGCATGATATTTCTTCAAGTATTCTCTGTAGACCTTCAGCATCAGAATCCCCCAGATTTCTGGAGAACGTTGTTAAAAGTGGGTATTTCCGGTCTTCACCCTAGACCCACAGAATTGGACTATCTGGAGGTGAGTCCAGGAAACTGCATTTTTAGAAACTCCCCTAGTGGTTTCTTATACTTGACAATGGCATACTCTGTCCCCTCCAGCAGTGGCCTCCACACCAAAGCAGGACAGGGTAGCACTTAACAGAATGTGTAAGCTGCATACCATCTCCAGTAACTGCTGTTACTTGGTTTTTGACTTTTAAATATACCTTAGGTAAGGCCAAGTGTGATGGCTTACACCTGTAATCTCAGCACTCTGGGGAGCTGAGGCAGGAGGACTGTTGGAGCCCAGGAGTTTAAGACCAGCCTGGCAGCATAGTAAGACCTCCATTGCTACAAAAAAATTAAAAAGAAAAAATAGCCAGGTAGGGGAGGCTAAGGTGGGAGGATCACTTGAGCCCAGGAGTTTGAGGCTAGAGTGAGCTGTGACTGCACCACTGCATGCCAGCCTGAGTGACAGAGCCGGACTTTGTCTCAAAAATATATAAATTAATTAATTATTTTTAAAAATCAGGATGCAAAATAACAGCAAAGTAGAAGGGATAAGTTCTAGTGTTCTACAACACTGCAGGATGACTATAGTTAACAATAATATATAGTTGCAAATAGCTAGAAGGAGGATATTGATGTTTCCAACACAAAGAAATGACGTTTCAGATGATGGATATGCTAATTACCTTGATCTGATCACTATACAAGATATGTATCAAAATATTGCCATGTACCTTAAGAGTGTGTACAATTATTACTTGTTAATTTTAAAAAATGAAATTAATGTTTAAAATTGTCCTGCTACAACTCAATGCAAGAATTGGTACCTCAGGAACCTATTAACTCATAGCAGAGCAAACACAAACTAATTCCTGTAACAGAGCAGAATGTGGCAAGTGCTATAAGAAAGTGAAAATAAAATTCTATGGGAGCCCAAAGATAGAGAGATTACCTCCCACTGAGGCAACTTCTGAAATAATTGATATTTGAGCTGGGCTTTGGAAAGGAGCCGCTATGTCCCCAGAGGGCAGGGAACTGGGGCAGAGTGCATTTTAGGCAGAAGGAGAAGGAGGCAGAGCAGAACCAGTGAGGTAGCAAAGTGCTATTTGTCCAGAATATGGGGTGGGGAAGGGGTGTGTGTTTGTGAGGGATTGTGGAGTGCTAAGATCTAAGTGCAAAACCTGGCTCTATTGGGCAGGAGAAGTGGGAAGTAGATTGAGGGTCAGGGCTAGAGCCATGTAGGGTGAGATCACAGCAGAAGCTAGAATACGGTTGTAACAGACTCAGTACATACAGACTTAGAAATAAACGTTAAGAGAGGTACTTCAGTAACTCACCATGGCAATGCAAGATGGTGAAGGAGTAGGGGTGCTGCTGGGAGAGCAAGCTCCACCAACACCTAACAAGTCCTCAAGGGAACATGCCTGATCCCAAGCTCTTAGTGACTTTTGTCAGTTTTCTTTGTAATGTGAGAGTACTTGATATCTTTTGGGTTTGACCTCAGGCCTTAGCTGGATTTCAGGACATTGAAAAACATCCCACCTGTCTCTTGTTACACAGGGCAGTAATTCTGATGGAAGAGTTTTGACATGGGTTGGGATTGATGGAGGATATTGAGATGTGGGAGCTTTCCCTTGAGCTCCCTCACGAGTCTATCTGTAAAGTGCTTTATCTTTGGAGTGATGAGAATGTTTTTGTAAGTTTCATCAGTAAAAGAAGAGAAAGAAACAACCTAGTCTTGCAGTTTTAAAAGTAGTGTTATATGGCCAGGTGCGTTGGTTCATGCCTATAATCCCAGTACTTTGGGAGGCCGAGGCAGGAGGATGGCTTGTGCCCAGGAGTTCAACACCAGCCTGGGCAACATGGTGAGACACCACCTGGACAAAAAAAAAAAAAAAATAGCCAGATCTGGTGGCATGTGATCCCAGCTACTCTGGAAACTGAAGCAGGAAGATTGCTTGAGCCTGGGAGGGTGAGGCTTCGGTGAGCTGTGATCCTGTCACTGCACTCCAGCCTGGGCAAAAGAGTGAGAAAGAGTGAGAGCCTGTCTCAAAAAAAAAAAAAAAAAAAAAATTAGTATTATCAAGGGTAAAAAGGTGATGGTCATTTGGTTGCTATAATTCTTCATTTTATCCTTTTATTCATACATTCAACAAATATGATTTGGTGGAATTGGTTCCACCTTCGACTCCAGAGGCCAACACTGGACTCTGGCCAGGCCAGAGATCACACCCTGTTGGCCATAGTGAATGGGCCGGGGATAGTCATTGTGCACTCAGCACCCATAAAGCTAAATTCCTTTCAACACCTATGGAAAGACTGTGAAGACGTGACCCCTTATCTTGCCAAAATTGAAATAGAGAGCTTGGGTCATAAGTCTGCAGGTTTGGGGAGTCATCTTAACACGCAAAGGCAGACTTTAGGGGCAGGAAATATGGAGAGCATGATAGAGTCCTAATAAGCTGTTTGAACTCCTTGGCACACACTCCCTGATTACTTACACTTGGCCTTTACAGCAACATGGGCTTGCTTTGTTCAGGTCAGTTTGGGTCACATTTTGTCACTTGCAACTGAGCAAGCCCTAACTGAAACAACCTGGAATACTGGTCTGGTGCCATGGAGTATAGCCATGAACATGGTCCCCAAAGTCGATCACCTATGCCCTGTCAAATAAGTAGGAATAAAGCACAGCCCAGTCTCAGCCTCCGCTATGACACAATCATTAGTTGAATCTATTCAGGAAAAACAAAACTACTCTCTCTTCCACTGGGCTTGAGTATCTCATGAATATATTTTGTAAACTATGAGGTCAGAAACCAGTTGACAGATATCAAACAGGAAAATCAGAATCGCAATTGCGTTGGCCACATTGTTTACTTTGTCCCTGCTTAATAGTTTTTCTTTTTTGTCAAAGGTCCAATGTTCTGGGCAGAATTGATGTCTATTTTGTTTTTTCCATTATGAAGCTCTGTGTCCTTGGGCAAAACATTTCATGTACGTGTGGCTAAGTGTTCTCATTGCTGAAATGGAGCAGGGAGATATAATATCTACTTAAGTGACAATAACAAATATATATACAAAAGAGATTTTAAAATTTAAAAGTCTAGTACAAATGAAAGGATAAAAAAGTATATATATTTGTGTGTGTGTATATATATACACACGTGTGTGTGTGTATATATATACACGTACATATATATATATATATATATATTTTTTTTTTTTTTGAGATGGAGTCTCACTCTGTTGCCTAGGTTGGAGTTCAGTGTCAGGCACAATCTGGGCTCAGTGCAACCTTTGTCTCCTGAGTTCAAGTGATCCTCCTGCCTCAGCCTCCCGAGTAACTGGGATTACAAGCATATTACAGCACACGCAGCTGATTTTTGTATTTTTAGTAGAGACGGGGTTTTGCCATCTCGAGGCTGGTCTGGTCTTGAACTCCTGACCTCAGGTGATCCACCACCTTGGCCTCCCAAAGTGCTGGTATTACAGGTGAAAGCCACCTCGCCCAACCTAAAAAAGTATATTTAAATTGCTCAAGCAAATCTTATCTTTACTCTGAATTGGTTGAATAACCTCAGCTATTACAATGTGCTGGCACATGTTTAACAAAAGCTTCTCTGAGGGAATAAAAATACCCTAATTTGTAGCTTTGACTAATTTCCACAGTAGAAATTCTATCATTATAGTCAATTTCAACCTACAGGTTTGCTTGCAAAATCCCCGAATATCAGCTCTAACAGGACTGTATGAGCCTGTACCAGCACACCATTGCTCACATCCATTGGTTAGCTCCTCTGCTTCAGTTTCTTCACTTATCATAACACTTGTTTCACTAATTATAATCATACAGCTTTCACTGAAAGGTGCCGTGCAGTCATCTACTGTTGTAATGACACTTTTTCTTTATGCTATGACATGCCTAGCAGGGATCTTGGCATCGACGGCTAGTCAACCTTTATTTGCATTAATTTGCTTTCTAGTTATGTAATATGTCTATCCCTCATGAGCAAGGAACTGGTCTGGTGATGCTTTTAGGCAAACATTACACACAGCACTCTAGTATGTGGATATTTAGATACAGATATTTTAAGTAGATAACCACTTTCTTGAGCTCATATAAGAATATCCCTCAGATTACTGAGGGAGAATCAGTCTCTCACCATCGCTATCTATGTGTGAATTATTCAAAAAATTCACCAAATGCCCCTCAGTAAGCAACAGGTGATGCATATTTTCTTTTCTTTTTTTTTTTTTTTTTTTTTTGAGACAAGAGTCTTGCTCTGTCGCCCACGCTGGAGTGCAGTGGGGCGATCTTGGCTCACTGCAAGCTCTGCCTCCCGGGTTCACGCCATTCTCCTGCCCCAGCTTCCCGAGTAGCTGGGACTACAGGCACCTGGAACAATGCCCGGCTAATATTTGTATTTTTAGTAGAGACGTGGTTTCATCGTGTTAGCCAGGATGGTCTCAATCTCCTGACCTCGTGATCTGCCCGCCTCAGCCTCCCAAAGTGCTGGGATTACAGGCGTGAGCCATCACGCCCAGCCATGTGAGGCATATTTTCAAACAGCCCAGAAAGCTATTACATCTCCTTCAACTGCACAGAAAGCTCAGTGATAAACAAAAACAAAAACAAACATCAGGAATGCCTCAACTCTCCTATTGAGAGTGGGGCTGAATCCTAAATTGAGCATGACTAGATCGTGACTTTTCTTACTAACAGGGGCCCTAGAGCTTTCTTGGTTGTGGTATATACTCTCTCTATGAGTGTCAAACTTCTGACAGCTTTGGAGCTTCACATGAATACAGCAGGCCAGTGAACAGAGTGGAAATGGCTGAATTGAAGAGTCAAGACATGGAGCGGCAGGCTGTGCACCAAAGGGACACCTTCAAGCAGGGCAGCTGGCTATGACTTTCTGCTGTTACCTCATTTCCTGGGCCCTATTATCTTGCTTGTTTTGCAATAAATAAATATGTCAACTGATATTTGTGAAATGACATTATGCACACGGTTATTCATTGCGGAATTGCTTGTAATTATAAAAGGCTGGAAATTACCGAAAACTCCGTCAGTAGAGGGCTAGTTAATGGAACTGTGGTACATTCATCCAATAGGATAGCATACAGTTGTCAGTACAAAAGAATAAAGAAGCTGTTTGTATCCTGATATGGAAAGATCTCCTTATAATTTCCCAACATTGACTTCAGAATGCTACCCTGTGTATAAAAAATGGGAAAAAATAAATGAGGAAACACAAGAAAGTGATAATATTGGCTACCTTTAGGGAGGGAAACGAAGTGCTTGGGGTTAGGAAGGAGACTTCTCACATTATGTTTTTCATAAAATGGTTTATCACATTTTAGCATTTTAGTATTTGCTATGATCAGTGTGTCTTAACCTATGCCAATGCATACACACATGAACACACTTTTTCCCACATGTACTTTTTACAGAAATAATTTTTATTGTGGGAAAATATAGTTATTTTAATCATTTGTAAATGTGCAATTCAGTGGCATTAAATAGATTCAGAGTGCTGTGTACCCATCACCACTATCTATACCCACCAAATTTTTAGTATTCTCACCAAAAACTCTTTAGCCATTAAACAATAACTCCCCATTCTCCCTCCCTCCAGGCCCCTGGTAACCTCTGTTCTACTTCTGATGAATTTGCCTATTCTAGCTACCTTGTACAAATGGAATCATACAATATTTGTTCTGTGTCTGGCTTATGCCATTCTCCCACATACTTTTGTTTTCTAAAGAAAACATCTATCAGCTGGATAAATAAAGTTGTGAAAGTTTGAAATGTCCTTCATGTCTTTAGAAAAAAGAGAACAGATCTTGTGAAATGTGTGGACGTGCCTTGGACAAGGTAACTCATGCCTGGTGTTTCTTAGAAATCTTAGATAAGTCATTGCAACCTTTAAAGGTTAACTAGTTGCCCAGCATGCTAATACCCTCTTAATCTCAGAAAATGAAGTCAAATAGCCACCATTTCCCACAAATCTTGGCTCATATATGGCAGAGCTTTTTGAAGAGGGGCCCTAGAGGCCTTCAGAGAGTCCATGAATCTTTTCTGAAATTGTAGGCAAATTTGTTATGTGTTCCCTTTTGGGAGATAAGTTCTTTAGCATTTAGAGATTTTCAAAGGGGTCCATAATAATAATTTTTTAAAAAGGCTAAGTACCATTGTTAAATAGGATAATTAATTCTGTCCCCTCCCTTGGAACAGATGTCAAAACGCTTTGTTCATCAATAAGATTGTGTGAGTACATGATTCACGAATCCACGCCAAGATAAGTCTCTGAATCGGCTTTACAAAAGAAGTCTGTGGCTTAAGAAAATGACCCTTAGAATTTCCATCCTTAATAAAAATAACATTGCACATTTGATTTGGTGGCACACAGAAAACACCAAAGCATCCATGTGTGTTAGTACAAGATTACCATGTAAGGAGGTTGAGGATTTTTTCACTCATTTCGTAAATATTGAACACTTCCTATGTGTCAGGTACAGTCCAAACACTCAGGATATAAAGTAGTGAGTAACACAGTGTCTTTCCTCTTATGGGGGCTTGCATCCTATTACTAGGATTTAGACAATAAAGGAGTGAAAAAAGAAGGGACACTTTCAGATAACTGTGCTTCAGAGTGGCCTAGAGATCTCACTGTTAGATAGTGTGATTGGGAAATTCCTCTCTGGGCAGATGGCATCTGATCTGAAACCTGATGGGCAAGAATGAGCCAGTCACGTAAAGAACTGAGAGAGGACATTCTAGGCAGAGGGAGCCACAGTGCCAAGCTCCAGCTGCAGGTGAGATGGGAGGTACTGAGTGCTATGGTGTGCTTGGCCATCTGTCTCCACCTGTCTCCTCACTTTAGGGCTACTCCTCTTCTACCCTCAGGTCTCCACTCCCTTTTACATCCCACCTACTTTAGCAAACAGTATGATTCCAGCCCTCAATATTCCTTCTCACTCCTACAAAATCCTCTTGAGATCTTGATGCCATCACTGCCTTGCTTATGTGCAAATACCCCAGTGACCCAAGCAAACAGTAAGTTCTGGGAGAAGCAGTACATTGGCTCCTGCATAAATGTTGTTATGGACTGGAGGGAGCAGGCCAATTACAGAGGCAGGGAGGGTGGTGAGGCCATCTATATTGAGCCTCACATTCACAAAGTTCTTCACATTTACATTTGACCATCACTGTCATACATAGGGTATTATATCATTTATGTGTGTTAAAGGTGCTATTTATTAAGCACTTATGTATATGTATAAAACATATAACTATACCATAATTTTGCTTTTTGTTATAATGGGATACAAAAAAAAAAAAAAATGAGAAGTGGCTCAGCCTTCTTTTACGTCAAAAGGCCTAAATATAAAGAGAATGAATTTGAGAGGATGACTGCTTGAGATCAAATCCTGGCTTCAATCCTAGCTCTGTAATATCTTGGCTGATACCTTTTGGCAAGTTTCTTAACCGTGCTGAATATGTGTATATAGAGAGAGGAATTGTGTCCTAGGATGGATGGTAAAAAGAGCCTCCCTCACACCTAATTTAGAGAATGATATATAGACAAGGTTTTTGGACTTCTGGGTTAATATTGTAATGGGATGTAACTCTGTGATCAGGAGAATGGTCTTCCAAAGGCACTGATATCTAATACTCAGAACCTAGAAATGTTATTTCATGTGGCCCAAAACAAAACAACTTCTCAGATGTGATTAAGGATACAATCTTGAGATGGAGACATTGTCCACTTCCTCAAAGTGGAAAAGGGAAGTAAATAAGACATAGAAGAAGGACTAAATCCACCATTGCTGGCTTTGAAGATGGAGGAAGGATGTTCAAGTCAAGGAATACTGGACAGTCTTTAGGAGCTGAAGGAGAAAGAAACCCACAAAACAAGAAAACAGATACTGCCCAGCCTACAGAAAGGAGTGCAGCCCTTATAATACTGATTCTAGCGCTGTGCAGCAGACTTCTGCAGGGCTATAGAATAACACATCTGCATTACTTTAACCCACTAAGTTTGTGATAATGTGCTACATACAGCAGCAGAAATATACCAATTCATTAAGGTTACTTTTCAGAATTGTTAGTAGGCTCAAACAACTTATAACAATACCTAATATATAGTAAGCATTCAATAAGTGTTAATCTTTCTAAAGGATGAGAGGAAGCTAACATAAATACTAATGTGAGCTATACAAACAATGTAACCAATGAGCTACACAGAAACTATTTTTAAATAAGGACTTTGCTAACTAAATTCCCAGAATCAATAAGCTCTAAGATTATGACAGACATTCCTAAAAAAGTTGCTTAGAGCAGGAAGAGCAAACTCGAATGCATATGCAGGCTTTGCAGGTAACAAATAATGGAAATAGGTGAGTTTGGGACTGCAGCAGATTGGAGGGCCAGCCCATTTAAGAGGCAAACCCTAGCCTAGCCAACTAAAACCAATAAAAATGCAGTGCAGACCAAGTGTTCTAGATAATTCAAATTTTGAGCAGCTAGAATCCCTCAACTTCTACGAAATCTCCAGTTTTTAAATGTTGAAAACCAATCCATATTTAAACACATACATGTATAGACACACAATTTTCAGGCAACACTGACCATGTCTGAGCCACACTACAGCCAGAGGCTCTCAGGTTGGTGTCTCTGACCAACTAGTGAAGATATTAAGTCCAAAAAGGTAAGTTGTTTTTGAATGTTTTCTGGCTCTCTCATATTCTTACATCATAAAAGCATCTGTCACAGTGCTTTTGTACATCTAAATCTACGAAACTGATTTATGGGAAGTTTGTATCACGTTAATCAGAAAGACAACTTCAAATTGTGTTCAAATCCACTTTATTAAAATTATTTTGCAATTTTAGCCGTACAAAATCTTTTGACTATGACCATGGGACACAGACGTGAGTTTATGTTTTGGTTTGTTGTGGTTTGGGGAGCATGTACTTCTCTAAATCCTCTGCACTTCCTTTCATTACCCAATGGCAGAGTGCTGTAAGTTCCTCTCCATTATCCATAGAAAAGAAATTTGTAAGGTAAGACTGAAAAAATAAAATCTACAGATTCACAAAATTATCTTCCAATATTAAGAACATACAAAGTATACTAAAGACATCTACGGTTAGTCCTCCAGGTAACAAAGCAAGCATTTGATGTTTGAGGTTTCTGTTTTTACTTCTTGCTAATTACAGTTCAGAGACCAAAGTATTTCCAAAAGCTATGAAAACCCTCACTGACGCTCCTAGTATGGATTCAATGGAATCAGAGGATAGAACTAGGAGAGCACTTGAAAACTTGCCTTTAAAAATCACAAGACTTTCTTTTCCTTAGTGGGACTTTTCTTCTGCAGTAGCTGAGGGCACTACTTGCTTACTTAATGCTTATAATTAGCATCTGCCTTACAGTAGATCTAAGTATTGGCTTATTTAAGTACATTACTGGATAGCACATGGTAGGTAGCCTTTTTGTCCAAGGCAAACATACAGCAAGGCTTAAAGTAAAACCTCAGAGGGTTTGGTCCTCCTTAATTGTTCTCCAGTGAGCCCGAAGTTGCCTGTAAAAAAGGGAAAAAGAGAAAGCTGTGTAAGAATCTTTACAAAAGACATTTTGGCTCGTTCTAAATAGTTCCGCTTTTGTAGCAGTGTATGAAAACTCAGCAAGGGCGGCCGGGCGCGGTGGCTCAAGCCTGTAATCCCAGCACTTTGGGAGGCCGAGACGGGCGGATCACGAGGTCAGGAGATCGAGACCATCCTGGCTAACACGGTGAAACCCCGTCTCTACTAAAAATACAAAAAACTAGCCGGGCGAGGTGGCGGGCGCCTGTAGTCCCAGCTACTCCGGAGGCTGAGGCAGGAGAATGGCGTGAACCCGGGAGGCGGAGCTTGCAGTGAGCTGAGATCCGGCCACTGCACTCCAGCCCGGGCTACAGAGCAAGACTCCGTCTCAAAAAAAAAAAAAAAAAAAAAGAAAACTCAGCAAGGGCAAGGGAGCCTTGTTTTTCCTGCAATAAGAATCTCTCTTAGGGTTTGGAATGTGGAAGATAAAGATGAAGTGGGGCGATAATGAGAAAATTCTGCCCTGGCTTCCCTCAGAGGCTGTGCTTTCACTAAGACTCATAAGGATTGTTTTGGTCTCCATTTTCACACATTGTCTATTTCTGGATATTCTGATAATTAAATAAAGACTATTCCTCTAAACAACAAACTTATTTCAGAGGTAGAAGACTGCCCTGCTATATTAGTGTTGGTTGCCTTTTTATTTTTAGTAGGAAATGCTTCTTTCTCAAGGAGGAACCTGTTAGTATAGTTTATTCTTATTTGTGGTATAAATGGCATAACAACTCTAAGCAACCTTGGCAAACAAAACAGACAATTTTCTTTAGTTATATCCTCAGAATAACCTTTACAAAGGTTGACTATGCAACTTATTCCTGTTGGCCCAGCAAATTAGACCTATGAATAGTAAGTTATGGCAGTTATATCAAATAATAGTTTTCACTCTTATTTCCCAAGTAAATGAAAACATTTTAAGCACACATTTGAAGTTTGTCAAATAATCTTTGGATCTAACATAATAAGTTTCTAAAAATAAATTGAAGAGATAGTCTCTAAAGTTAAATAAAACAATCAAGATATATTGGGCCTTACCCATGAGTTAAGACTCATCTCATTCTTTGCATACATATAGTGTAATAGTGCCAACCTACAAGGCATTTAAACCTAGAAGAAATTATACTCACATATGGAGTTCTGATTCCAAATTTACTATGGAATGTCATGGTGACTTTGTTTTTATGTCCTGTTCTTTGATCAAAGGCATGGCACGTATTGAAAGGTGGACTGTACAAGTGGAGGCTCACGGCAGGTTCCGTATGGCTGATGTTCTCTACTCGATGTAAGCCAATGGAATCTAAACAATATCCAAGAGGGAAAAATAGATAAAGAAGCCTAGACAACAGCTGTAGGTAAAATTTCTGTGAGTCATCTGAGATCATGAATCAATTGTGATTCAAATGGAATAGATATTAGAATTGAACTTGTACTTAAAGATAGTAAGTAACATGCATGCATTAGCCTCTGCTCCTTCCTGAAAACCCTCTCCAATGGCAGTAAAAAAATAAAAAAGACATCAATATACAAAGACAAAATAGGAAAAGAGAAAACACTAACAAAAATTTGAAAGCTTGGAAAGTAAGATGGATAGCTTTACAGAGCAGAGAAAGCTAAATCCTTAGCCATCCATGGGGGAAGTCAAGAAATAACCTGATTTATATCTTGAAACTCCAAATAGCACAGGAATTGACAGCACCAGGTACTTCCGGAAATGAGGGTAAAGATAGGGCTGTAGATATAAGAACTGGTTTAAAGCCTGTTTAAGAAGTAGAGTCTCAAAACCCTTTTACCAATTCTCTCTCTTCTTTCTTTTCAGCAGCAGACTAAGATCTAGTCTCTAGGTGTAAGAGATCAACTTGGGACTGATGGCAATCAGGTGAAAAACAGATGAATTAAACAAAAGCTTCCATACTGAATGGTAAAAGTCCCTGCTTTAGTCATCACCTAGCTGCAAGAATGCTGCCAGACAAGATTTTTCTTTCCAGGCAGAAGATAGGAAGCAGCTTCTCAGAGAATCTGACTGGCTCAAGAAAAAAGCTTTAAAGATATTGTCGCTGGATGTTCCTGAAGGAAAAGGCTCTGCCAGACTATCAAAAAGTGAAATCCAGTTGACAAGCTCCACTCATGTTCAGGGTTACCAATTAATTTTTTTGTTCTTGGTTTTTAAATATTAGCAAATCGCCAAGGTCACCAGACATTTGAGCAAGGCCTCTAGTATGAAAGACAGAGGTCAGAGCAAACAAAAAAGCAACCTGCAACAGAGACTACTCAGGGGAAGTGTTCAAAAGCCTATCATTAACTTTTTCCCAGAAATAAGAGAAAATACCATAAAAGGGACCATAATACAAAAAGAGGTTGAAGAAACAGAAACCAGAAAAGAGTTGGCAGGAAATGCTGAAGAAGACTCAAAGAACAAAAGGACAAAGACAGAAAATAGAAAAGAAAGACAAAAAAAATGAGGAACCGTTCAAGAGGTTTAATATCTAAATAGGAGTTTCAGAAATAGAATTTTAAAAATAATTCAAAGAAATAACCTGTGAATGTTTTCCTGAGTTGAAGGACATGAACTCCCAGATTTAAAAACCCACTGAGTACCCAGCACAATGAATGAGTCATCAAACAAGACACATAACTATGAAATTTCAGAATACTGGGGATAGAGAGAAGGCACCAAAAGAGAAGGTCCCTAAAGTTTCTAGAAAGAAAAAAAAGGTTTCATAGAAAGATTCAATAATTAGAATGGCACCAGGTTTTTCTTTATTTTGTTTTTGTCTTTGTTTTTTTTGGGGAAAAAAAAAAAAAAAAAAGACAGGGTCTCATTCTGCTGTCCAGGATGAAGTAAAGCAGTGGGATCTTGGCTCACTGCAGCCTCCACCTCCCGGTCTCAAGTGATCCTCTCACTCAGCTTCCCAAGTAGCTGGGACATAGGCGCCTGCCACCAAGCCCTGCTAATTTTTGTGTTTTTGGTAGAGATGGGGTTTCAACATGTTGCCCAGCCTGTTCTTGAACTCCTGGGCCCAAGCAATTCTTCCATCTTAGCCTCCCAAAGTGCTGGGATTAGAGGTGTGAGTCACCACACCCAGCCAGCACTAGCCTTCTGATAAGAACACTAGAAACTAAAAGACAAAGGAATTACCCTCATGGTTATGAGGGAAGATGTTTACCAGGTGATAATCCATACCTAGCTAAATTATCAATCAAGTTGTAAGGGTTGAATACAGAGATTTTTAAATACATGGGGTCTTAAAAATTTACCTTCCAAGAATCCTTTCTTGTGAAGCCATTGGAGCATATGCTCCACCAAAACAAGGGCATCAACCAAGAATGAAAAAAAATCATGAGATCAGGAAAGAGGGGATCCAGCCACAGGAAAGAGCAAAGGGAAAGCTTGAGAGAATGTAAGCCTTACATTGTAAGGAATCTCAGGATCACAGCTCACCCCGGGCCTAGAGATCAACCAATCTGTGCTGAAGCAGTCAAGAGGCCCTGGGAGAGAGAGCTTCAAGAAGATTTAAACACACACACACACACACACACACCCCAAAAAAGATGAAATACTCAATTAAAAATGTTAATAAACTTACATAGTTACAAGAAAGTTTCAAGGATTAATCAAGTAATGAATTTAGTGTAACTAATGTAGGCAACCCATGTGACTTTGTGCTTTCTTCATGATCTAGCTCCATGAGTGCGCATCATAAAGAATGAAGCATAGAACCAGAAGACTTAAGTTCTACTTCTCTAGCTAATTAGCGAAGCTATCTTTGAACAAGTCACACCTTCTAGGATCTTTCATTTTCCTTATTTCTGAAACTAGGGCCTAATTCTCAGATCTGCAAATTCTTTGATCCTGTAGCTTGTTGCGTTCATAATATACTGGCTTAAGCATAGTTTTGAACAACTGTTCACCACTGCAGGTTCATGCATTATCTAATGCATGCTGACAATCCTGCAAGCAAAGACCCTGCAAAAACAAGTTGCCCATCCTTTAGAGAAGCTCCTATTAATAATCCAGGCATTATTATTATATTTTGATCTTTGCTTCTTTTTCCTTTATGGTCATGGTGTACCCTCTGTCACAGTAATACTGGACTTTTCTTGGGGATATTTATGAAGGACAGTTAGGCTCAGGCCCTGTCGACCTTTTGCCCATTACAATAGGCAACTAGGTCTCCTTGCCCCAGTCCTCCCTTCTCCTCCACCCTATGTTGCATGCTGCTACCAAATCGATCAAGATATTCCCAATTACAACTCTGCTGACCAAACAAAGTCCTTACTTTTAGCTGGTCTTGCAGGCCCATACCCTGAGCTCACTTTACTCTCCTGCTAATCCACTGACCAAACCCATTCTTCTTTCTTTACTTCCCCCAATGCTGGAATAGTTTCCATTTTTCACAATGATTGTACCTTTACTTGTGCTCTTCCTTGTACTTGAAACATCCTTCCCCCTGATCACTATTCATCTCCACCCCTACTCCTGCATCTGTAAGAATCAGAGGTTGAAAATTTGTGGCTTTTAAGTTATTTGGGTAATTAGTCTACAGAATAATTAACATATCCCACCCAATACTTTACTGATTGGCAAAATTTCATATAAAATGCAGAATTTCCAACTTCTGTGGAGAAAGAAACCAGGCTGATTTCACTGGAGCTGGGTGGCCACTGCTGTCACCTTAGTATGAGGCTTGTATACTCCAGTTCATACCAGGCCTCACCACAGCTTTATCCCTGATGTATATCACTTCCTTATCTGTTTGGATTCTATAGGATTTTGCATTGAAGACCCTTGAAAAAGCTTACTTATTCTTAAAGATCTGACCTGTTTTCACAAGCACTGTGACTCCAGCTGGAAGTAATTATTCTGAAAGATGTGTGGCTTTATTGTGAATATACAGACAACAGACATTGTTCTTGGAAATCTGGTGTGCCTTATAGATACCAAGCCTCACATTATCTGGGTAAATGAATCAGAGCTTCCTGCCACATAGGAAACTAACATCCTTGTGTTATGTGAATGAGGGAAAACTTCCCATACCATCTGACCTTTGCAAGTGACTTGCATACAGGCCAAATATCGAGGCCAGTAAGATTTATGAAAAAAAAAAAAAAACTAGCTTTGCCAAAAAAAGTCCCCCAAAACTCTATAATACTTTATATAGGTGGGGTACATGCTGAATAAGACCATAGGTTTTTGAATCAAATTGCTTAGGTTCAAATTCTGGTTGCCACTTAGAAGCTGAGTGACCTTGGACAAATTATTTTATCTTCCTATGTACTGGCAACTTCATATGTAAATGAGAATAAAAAACTACCTGTCTCATATACCTTTTAATGAGCTTTTTGGAAAGTTACTATTCCTTTTAGGAATATGAAAGTTAATCACTGCCTCTCTTGAAAAGTATTTGGCTATCCCATATCTCATTTAGAAAAGATAATGAAATCTTGGTAAGATATGTATAAATCACTAGCCAATAATGTGCTTTGTAAAATTTCCCTGGAGGATACTTTTTAGGTATGCTATACGTATTTTAGAAAAACAGAGACTAGCTAGCATTCTTAATTAGTTACAGAACATTTTGTTCTATTCTCTAACACAAAGCTAATGTTTCCAACTTGATCTGTTTTGTTGAAAGACTCCACTGAAGTAAATTCATATTTTATTTTAACTGTCTTGTCTTGGCAAGTAAATGACTTTTCAGTGGATACTAACCTGCATGCATATGTTTTCAATAAGTGATTCCAACCCAGGTTTAATGTTTAAGTCATTTCCAAAGTATTTTAAATCATGACTCATGATCCAGGTTTTACTGCATAAAAAGTATAAGTAACCAATATTTCAGAAAAAAGGTCATGGTTCTTCCCACTTGCCCTTAGAAAAAGAATAAGATGTTACCATTGATGTAGGCACACTGGTTTTCCCTCAAGACTCTTTCAGACTTCTTGACCATCTCATTGGATTTTTTGTCAGGCCAGGCAAATAATGTCTCCTTTAGATTTCCCTGTAGCATCTTCAGAAAGCAGTGGGAGTTGGTATGATCATGAATACTGCTACATGTACACAAAATGACAATTGAACTCAGTAGATGGTCTAGTGTCCAGACCTGCACTTAACAGTCTTCCCAGAACTGACACCTACATACTATCAATAAGCCATCTCCCCAGCCAAAATCCATTTCAGCTAAATTTTAAAAATGTTATCAATTTACAGTTCAACAATGTTCAGGGTAAAGTAATAATATGTCATCTATATCAATTCATATAAAAAGTACAATTTTGATGCATACCCCTACTAAAGAACAGTTTTATTAACTTTGTTATACTATTTTGATAATAGAAACACAAAACCAGCAACATTTTCTCTTCCCCCAAATACATATAACTCACTTAAACTGGGCTAGAATTTGATTATGAAAGTACATTAGAGAAATTTTAGAAAGGATTAAGACAATCATCCATAGCAATTGTACCACATTGAGAAGATCCACTTAACATTTAATGTTTTTTTCCCCAAGGCTTTTCTCTTTTCTCCTTCCTTTGGCGAGCTGTAAGGAGAGAAGGTATCTGTATGTGTATTACCATCCTAAAGTTATACTGTACATAAAATGTTAACACTGTGCCAATTTAGAGTGCTCTACCTGTGATTACCTTCCAACATTGGTGGGAGAAAGTTAATTGGATTTGAGGAAACAAAGGATTTATTTATGCAATCTTAGAGTAAATAGTATTTAAGTATATGAGGCAGTCATGGTTACAGGGTTAATTAAAATATATGTATCTTTATACATTTTGGGTATTCATTTCGTATACTGAATTTTATTAATCTATATATGTACCATAAAAAGAATTTGTTTCCTAAATCCACAGAGCCTAGTCCCACTCCGGACATAATGTGCTTTCAAAAATATTGAGAGAATGAATGGAAACACTTCATTCCATATGAGTAAATAAATGCACTCTACAGACCTACTTTCTAAACACTTATAAATTCATGTTTCCTTTCATAAAAATGGATCTAAATTATTGCTTTTACCATTCTCAAAAGACTGAGAAAGATAGTAATACTTAGATGATAATAAGACTGTCAAACGTGAAACTAAAGACAAATTAAGGAGCTAAGTTTCAAGGAAACAGTATAAACTGCCTTTTCAGTAAAGAAACTAAATCATTAACTTGAAGTAGAAAGCAATTTTCTGAATTTGCAATGCTTTTCTAGCTTCTCCATCCTTTGGTCTTTGGTCCCACGATTGTTTACACACTTCAAACACCACAAATGTGAAGTGTAAACACAATTTCACATAAAATTTAACTCCATAGAAAACAGAGTATGGTTAACTTAAGGGGGTTACTTACCTCCTTTGATTTACTATTCATTTTGGGGGCTGTTTTTAATATGTGTGGTGTATGCGTGAATGCCCTGTGCTAACTCTCATGAGAATTTTTGTTGGGATTAGGGAACATTATGAACAAGTAATTAGAAAATGAGGGCTGGGTGTGGTGGCTCATACCTGTAATCCCAGCACTTTGGGATGTCGAGGTGGGTGGATCACCTGAAGTCAGGAGTTCGAGACCAGCCTAACCAGCATAGTGAAACCCCGTTTCTACTAAAAATACAAAATTAGCCAGGCAGGGTGGTGCATGCCTGTAATCCCAGCTACTCAGGAGGCTGAGGCAGGAGAATCACTTGAACCCGGGAGATGAGGTTGCAGTGAGCCAAGATTGTGCCATTGCACTCCAGCCTGGGCAACAAGAGCGAAACGCCGTCTCAAAAAACATAAATAAATAAATAAATAAAAACAAAAAAAGAGATTTGTTAGTACTTGTAAGGCCTGTGGCTAGCCTGGTACTATACTTTTCATATGCTAGAACACATGCTGTAATAAATATCTGTGAATGAATAGTTATTTTACCTGCCATGTCCTTCACCCCAACAGAGAATCATCAGATTAAATTTTCCGTTTCCTTGATCCACAAGATTTCGGGTATACCTAAAAAAAAAAAAAAACCCAATATATTCAGAAGTTTTAATTTGGTTGCTGAAACAAGCACTGGAAAAAGTAAGTGTGTCACCAAGTACCATTTATTCACAAATGTTAACATTTCTCCCCTAAGCAATTTTGCATGCAGTTTTCTAATTAGAAATCCAACATAAATGAAAAATCCTTTTTCACAGTTAATTTTGAACTGCTGCATTTACAGAGGTAGCTGCTCAGTTTTAATTAATGGCATGGGAAAAATAACAGGAAAAAAACTGAAATTGCACGTTTCTCAATGTGACGGCCTCAAACTGCTGGAGTAAGTTTCTCATAGAAAAATATTTCCAAAGTGCATTACTGGTTCAGGCAAGAATGTTGTTATTGTATTTTTTTTCTTTTTCTGCCTGTAGCTAAATCAGGACTTGAGAAACAAGATTTCATTAAATAGCTGTTCTAGAATTCTTAGTTTCACTAAAGCCTAGACACAAACCACATTCAAAGGCCCTTACAATGAAAAGTCTTCTGTGGGGGTTGATCTAAGTACCAGAACAAAGAAGACTACATTAGTGAAGTAAAGAACCCTCTAAACCTCTTACAATTAGGAGAAACCAGTAACTGGCAAACACATACACACAGACACACATACCACAACCAACCACCACCACCAACAACAACAAACTGCAAACCACGACCACAATGATAGCACCAGGAAAAAGGTACAATCAACGTCAAAGTTTCTATTGGTCCAAGGTGTACTGTTGACAGCATCTAGTTAGCAAAGTTTCATAATTATGACATTCATTTAGGCTGTCACGTTAAAGAAAAGGGGTCTTTACTCCATTTTTGGGGAGTTTTTGTTCCCTTGGTCATCAGTTAACCCTTGTCTAGCATGCCCCTTCCATCCCGTCCCATTCCTCCCCACCCCCAGGTGCCCGAAGAGCACGATCCTATTAAGTGCTTTTTAGCCTCAGTTTTCTCTACTTTGTAGCTCTTTATGACCTAACAAGAAGCTGTGCACAAAACCTTCAATTCACAGTAAACTGAGTTACTGCAGAAGGAACTCACAAGTCTTAGGATAATCTTTCTTGCTTCTCTAAGGCTTCTTTCAAAGAATTCACAGCCTGGCCCACACTGGAGCATATTCTGTCTTGATTCTTCTGCACTGGCCCTCCCGAAGTCAGAGAACAGAATCCTTCACAGAGCTAGGCATCTATTTAACGCAAAAAAAATACTGTAGAATTGAATTCTCTCCCATCTCCTGTCTTCCCACAACTGCCTGCTCAGGACTACATCCATTATGTTAATGAGCTGTACTTCAGATATCTGTGAAAAGACCAATCAACCCGACTGGTTGCCCTTCAAAAGGTTTAGAGTTTGTCAATCAAGACTACTTCAAGGTCCTTGAAAATACACTTGTTCTAAAGATTAAAGATTAAAAACGGTTACAACCTGTCCTGATTTAATAGTGGTTTAGAGTGTAGGCTCTGGAACAATAATGCTAACCCTGCTACTCGATAGAAGACCTCGTGCAAGTTAATCAACCTCTTCATTGCCTACCATGCTTCATATGTGTCAAGTAACTGGAAGACTTCCTGTCCGATAACAAATCTTCAATTACCTGGAGCAAATGCAAGAAAATTTAAAAGCTAGACTCTCTGGTAGCTTTCACCGCTACAGAAGCACTCTACCAGGAACTAAGCTGACAGGAGCCAAAGGAATTTCCTCAAGTCACTTGTATATGAAAAATGGGATCCTTAGTGGGCTTCACTTTTTCTATTTCAAATCCTAAAATAGAGTTGAAACCGCCCATGCCAACAAAACTTTACCAAATATCCTACCTGTTAAACAGTGACTAAAAGAACCTGCTCCCAAGAAAAACAAACTTACTTCTTTCCTTATTTTCTTTCACTTACCCCTTTCTCCCAACCCTAAACCCAAAAAACCATAAAGATTGATGCGCTGGCTGCTCAGAAAAACTAGAACCTCTCACACTTCGGGGTGATTAAATTTTACCTCTGGCCCCGGAGGATTGGTAGACAGATTCAACTTAATCACCAAGCCAAGCAGGGGCTGCAAAAAAGTCAGCTTACCAGGGCACCTCACTCAAATATATCTGGGAAGTAGGAGTCTTTAATTTACATTGTAGATGCTCAGAACCGAGGATAAGAGAAATCAGATCGTTTGGGGGCTGAAAAAAAACGACGGTCGAATATTCAATTTGCGAAACCTGGCAGTGGTTTGAATAAACCCGCAGTCGGGGAAGTTGGTTTGGGAAAGGGAACAACAGAAATTGCGTAGTGGCAGCTGACGGCCACAAAAAGCTATTTTACATGAGTAAAAATGCCTGCTATAAGGTGCCCGGTTGCAGGCGACAGAAGGCGCAGTGATGGAGAACTGACGTGGGTGACTTGTCTTCTTCATCATCACCCACTTCTCCCGACGGCTGATGTAGTGCTCTCCTGGGAGCACCCTCCGCTAGTACCGCCAGACAGTTCCTTAAGCTGCCAGGCGGGCCGGAACCTGAGTGCGGTCTCTCTGCATCTTCGCGCCGGGGGCTAACGATGGCTTGGGAGTGTGGGCACTGCTCCCGAGGCCAGGGGCAGGAGGACTGGTGGTTTAGAAGCAGAGGGGTTTGCGGGAGAGAAGAGAACAAAAGTCTCGCAGACGCGCTGTGACCTCCCTTCCCAGCGCCTGCCCGCAGTCCCCGGCCGGAGGCCAGCAAGGCCAGTATGATCCACCTTCCGCCTGCGCTGTGGCCGCGGAGCCCCAAGCGAGTCGTGCCAGCCCCGCGGCTCGCCAGCGAGGGGGCGAGCGGCTGGCGCAGCGCGGCCCGAGCTTCCCGAGCCAGTCACACTGGGCTGCGTGCCCCACGTCCATTCCTCCTCAGACTGGGCGAGTGGGCGCCGCCTGGCATTGAGGCTGCAGCGCGCTCACCTGTACTGGTCGAACTTGGCGTACATAGCCCACTCGGTGGGGTCGCTCTCGTAGGCTTCCATGATGGCCTGCACCTCCTCTACATTGACCTCATCGCCGGCGAAGAGCTGGTGCAGGATGCAGATCAGATCGGCCAGGGTCCGTGGCTTCAGCACCTCGGTCTGCTCCATCTCGTGCGGAGCCGGCTGCGTGCGCGTCTCACTGCTGGGCTGCGGTAAGAGTAGCTGAGCGAAACAAGGAGCTGGGGGCGAGGGAGCCTAACAGCCCGCTAGACCGCTAAGCAGACACACGCAGAAACCCAGCGTTCGAGTGCCAAAACGTAAGGATGTCGTCGCAAAGACAGCAAGAGACCCACCCCCCCGCCGCTGGCAGCGCAGTGGATCCGGGCTCGTTGGAGACGCCGCGCGCACATAAATCAGGTTCAGATCTGTGGGGTTCACCCTCCCGGGCCCCTTTTAAGCGCTTGGAGTCACTAGGAATGTACCAACGGCCCTTGGAGGGTGGACGAGGCGGAGAGCCACCCAAGAAAGAGGGCGGAGGCGGGGAGACTGCGGACACGGACCACGCGCATATGCCCTGCTTCCCCGGACTCCCCGCCTTCCCAAGAGCCCCGTTGTCTCCAGCGTCCCAGGGCTCGCGTGGGCTCCGCGCAATCTCTCCCCCACTTTTGCGGCGCGTTTTAGCCGTCCGGCCTAACGCCTCTCCCCGCTCCACCTCCGCCGCTGTGGTTCGCGACGCTGGGACGTAGACAAAAAGGGTCGGCGGAGATTGCTGCGAGGGCGGACGCTGAGTAAAGAAGGAAAAGAAAAGGGAAGGAGAGGGACATCTCTTCAAATGGAGAATTGTGAGGAGCCTGCGAAGACTGAGGATGGATTCCACTCCTAGGCCGGAGATCGCCTGTTTTGTCAATTGAAACTATCCAGAATACGCCCCAGGCTAGGTGGAAATAAGTCGAAGACATATATGTATATGTGTGCGTATATATATATATACACACACACACACACATACCTTCTGTCAAAATATATTTAAGTATACACACACATATTTTTTGAAATGTGTAGTGAAATATATTTTGACAAAGGAGACTCGGGTCTCTAGTAAGACAATTTGTGAAACGATGGAAAACCAAGAACTCTTTGATTTTAAAATCAAATATCTTCTTTTAAAAAAAGAATATATATATATATATTTTGCCAAAATATATTTAAGTACATACACATATTTTTTAAAATGTGTACTGAAATACATTTTGGCAAAGGAGACTCGGGTCTCTAGTAAGACAAATAGTGAAACGCTGGAAAAGCAAGAACTCTTTGATTTTAAAATCAAATATTTTCTTTTAAAAAAATCCAGTGCACAGAGCGAGCCTCCGTCTCAAAAAAAAAAAAAAAAAAAAAAAAAAAAAAAAAAAAAAAAAAAAAAAATTCCAGTGCAAGGAATCTGGTATTTCATTTGATGGTGTAAAAGGGGGCTTTTTCTGAGGAGATGGGGCTCTGACGCAATAATTTCAGAGGCTCTAATTAGATTTGAATCTCTCAAGCATGTGCTTGAAGGAGCCTGCTAATAAGGAAACACGTTTCTACGTCATGCATAGCACCTAACACGTTGGGAACAACACAAATCAAGTAAAGTAGCATTTAAATGAGAAAGATGTTAAAGACGGAGGAAATTCAAGTGTAGATTTCTTTCTTCCCATTATGGATGGACCCAGGGAATAATTTGGATTTAAGGTTACTAAAGTTCTAGACTTCTGAAGACCTGTTTTTTTTCTAGACTATGATCGCCCTCCCTCGTGTATATACATGTATACAATGAAATTGACTTGTGCCAGGTAGTCTTAAACATCTCTGGTAAAACTCGCTACATTATATTCTAACAGTGTTGTTAAAAGCTCAATCACCTATTGTTCAAAAATGGCTATAGGTAGAAAGCATTCCAGAAGCCAGCTTTGGTAATGTGTGTTGCTACCGGGTAGTGAATTAACAAAGTATTTTGTGACAGAGTAACCTGTAAACTTTTCATTGTTTACTCAAATTGTTTTTTATTCTTGGCAATGTTTTCTACTGAGTCTCTTAATTCATTTCAGCTAGTGTAATCCATAAATATTTGGAATGAACAAAAAAAAAGTAAGCACAATTTATCTTTTCTACATTTCACTTGATAAAACTTCTAAATTTTTCTGACAATTTCATTTTTCTTTCTCTGACTCCTCTTTTTCTTTTTAAATTTTTATGAAAGTAATATATTCACATAGCTTAAAAAAAATCAGTAGTACTGGAAGGTCAATGAAAAGCAGCAGGTCCTTTTAACCATTCCCGACGATCTGTCCTGTACTTAAAGAGTCAGTCTCTTAGCTCTTCTAACTATTCCTTGTGGTAATTACTTCCTTTTTCCAAAAATAGGTTTATTTTTTTTTTTTGTTTCAGCAATTTTAGATATTATCTAGTCATTTTACATTATGAAAGCTCCACTAGTTTATTATTCATTCATTAATTTATTCAACAAATGTCTTTTTGGGTGAATACAAATTTTCATTTCACCTGAGTAAATACCTAGGAGTGAGACTGCTGGGCCATTTAGTCAGTGCATGTTTAACTTTGCAAGAAATTGACAAACTAATTTGCAAAGGGTCTGTGCCATTTCACATTCTCAACAGCAATGTATGAGTTCTAGTTGCTCTGCATCCTCACCAGGTATTGTCAGTTTTACCGATTTTGGTCAAATAGGGGTGTGCTGATATCGCATTGTGTTGTTCATTTTCTATGTCTCTAATTATTACGGGCAGCTCTTTGTTCTTAGAGCTCCCAAGATGGTGGCCGGCCGCTCCCAAGATGGCAACAAGCCTTTTGTTCTCTGACTTGGGGTTCTTGGCCTCATGGATTCCAAGGAATGAAACCTTGGGCCATGCGGTGAGTATTATAGCTCTGTTAGAATCCGTGGGTCACGGAAGAGAACCATGGAACCCAGCGACTAGTGTTCAGCTTAATTAGGACTAACCAGGGCACTTAGCCATGCAGGAACAATGGCGAGCCTTTAGTCCAATCGGGATTGGCAGTGGGCGCCTCACTGGATCAGAAAAGCAGCAGACACCCTGCCTGATCTGGAGGGGTGGAAGTCAGTGGCGGGTCTGTGATGGTGGCAAACAGCAGTGGTGGACAGCAAGCGAAAGCTCAGCTTGAGCCATAACAAACACAGACCAGAAGAATGTGCAGTTGCAAGATTTAATAGAGTGAAAACAGAGCTCCCATACAATGGGAAAGCGCCCAAAGAGGGTTGCCACTCCCTGCTTGAATGCCTGGGTTTATATCCTGATCATTGTCCCTCCCCCGTGCTCTCAGGCAATATATGATTTGACTATTTCTTTACCTCCTGCTTTAGCCTAATTTGTATTTTAGTGAGCCCTCTTTACTACCTGATTGGTTGGGTATGAGCTGAGTTACAAGCCCCGTGTTTAAAGGTAGTTGCAGTCACTTTTCCCAGCTAGGCTTAGGAATTCTTAGTTGGCCTAGGAAATCGAGCTAGTCCTGTCTTTCATAATGACTAATGATGCTGAGCATATCTTTATGTGATTAGTTATTTGTAAATAATTTTTGATGAAATATCCAAGTATTTTGTCCATTTAAAAATTATATTATTGTTGGGTTTTAAGAGTTTATTATATATTCTAGAAACAAGTCAGATGTGTGATTGGTATATATTTTCTCCCAGTCTGTGACTTGTCTCTGTTTGTTTGGACAAAGGTCTTGCTCTGTCACTGAGGCTGGACACTGAGTGGAGCCATTGGCTCACTGCAGCTTTCAACACCTGAGCTCAAGCAAGCCTACTGCCTCTGCCTCCTGAGTGGCAGGGACTACAAGGGTGCACCACTACCCTTGGCTAATTTTTAATTTTTTTGTAGATGTGGTTTTGTTATGTTGCACAGGCTGGGCTTGAACTACTAGGCTTAAGTGACTTCCTGCCTCAGCCTCCTGAAGTGTTGAGATTATAGGCGTGAGCTACTGTGCGTAGCTACCCTCTTTTCAACTTTTTAGATTCAGGGGTTACATGTGCAGGTTACCTGGGTATATTGTGTGATGCTGAGGTTTCTGGTATGAATGTTATTGTCACCTAGGTACTGAGCATAGTATCCAACAGTTTCAACCCTTGCTCTCCCCCATCTCCCCCATCCTCCCTCTAGTTGTCCCCAGTGTCTATTGTTGCCATCTTTATGTCCATCTGACTCCTCCTCTTGACCTTCAAAGACCTCAAGGAACTTTATTAATATAGCGATATTGACACATTTTTATTGTTTCTTCTCTCAACTCCCTCCCTTCCCCCACGCCCAGGATTTCATTGATCGTCTGTATGTGGATGCCTCCCACAGTCCCTTAGTTTTACATGCAGACTGCAATCTCCAGCACCTCTTCGCACCTCAGATGCAGTGTGTGAGAAACTCCTCTCAAGAATGCGCTCCCAAACTCCTAAAGGTTCTATTTCTGCAATGAGGGACCCAGGCTCAAAAACCTCATCCATTGCTGCCTACTCCTTCCTTGCATCATTATCCAGAGCCCATTCAACCAATTGCCAAGTTTTGTATCTCCTTATCATTTTCCCTACTTTGTATTCTTATTGCTATTCCACTATTCAAACCCCTATTCGATTTTGGCTGGATTATGGCACTGGCCTCTGAACTGGATTCCTTGGTTCCAGCTTTCTCCCATAGGTATCCTTTATTCACAATCACTTGATTGATTAGCCTAAAGCACAGAACTGATGTTGTTGTTTCCTGGTCACATTCTTCCAATAACTCTAACTTTCCTATACAATAGGTCTTATTAGCCTGGCATTAATTTTTTTTTTCATATTTTGGCTGTAAACTACCTTTCTTGATATTTTGCCCTTTATTATTTTTCTTTATGAATATATCTTTCAGCCAAATTCAATGTGCTTACCAAATCCATTGTTTTGCTTAAGCTTTTCCTTCTGCTTGAATCCTAGCCAGCTATTTCAACATGTCCCAATCTTATTTTAAGATCCAGCTTTTACTTTCCTATCAAATGAGCCATCTCTCCTCCTCCTGAACAACGGAACAATCACTATCTTTCTTATGGCACTTACCATTTCTCAGCATGTGTTGCAATTACTTATGTGGATCACTTTGACAGTGAGAACCTTTAAGACAGGCTCCTCTTACATTTTATTTTTATATCACCATCAGTGCCTAGTGCACAGTATTTTGTGCAGGTTAGGCACAAATAGAAATATTTGTTAAGTGTATGCATAAATGAAGTTAGTAAAAACATATTGGCTAGAGCAACTCATCTAGTTCCTCATTCCTCTTTAAGGATCCTAGGGTTGTGATTTCAAATCCAGAAAAGACTTTTTTCAGGTTGTTTCTTTGCAAAGGACATCTGAATTCTTCCCAACAGTGGCATATTATAACCTAACTATAGTCATCTAAAAAAGTTGACATTATAGACTCTATTAACATAAGTAGAATACCTAGATCCAGAGAGGTAGCTCTACTGTACTCTGAATTGCCCAGGGCAATCAATGACTGTCACATTTTCAGACAGACATTGACATGGTGGTAGATATACAGAGAAGGGAACTATCCAACATATTTTAAGAAACCACGTACTATATGCCAGACACTGCTAACAAAACTAAGCCACTGCCCTCGGAGGGCTTACATTTTAATGGAGTTGGGTTGGTAGGAGGAGCACACCAACAAATATTGTATGCAGCATACGTGGAGAAACGGACATACAAACACTTTATAAAATATACAATGGAGAAAAATAAAACGGGAAGTTGGGTATGTAGAGTGGCGAGTTGCTGTTTTAGAGGGAGTTCAGGGGAACATTTCCTTGAGGTGGTATTTGAGCAAGGACTGAATATTAGTAAGACATTTGTCTAGGGCAAGTTTCCAGGTGGAAGAACCAGTAAGTCCAACAGCCCTGGGATTGGAGAAAGCTTAGTGTTTGAGTAACAGCATTTGAGTGGCAGAGTATGGGGAAGTGATGACTACATATCACATAGGCCAAGGTAAAGACTTTGGCTTTTACACCAATATAGAAAGCCACTGGGATTCTAGGGGAGGAGAGAGTAGATACAGAGGAACCAACCAGTTAGCTGTTACAATTTGAGTGAAAAAAAAATATGATGGTGGCTCTGTCCACAGCGGTAGCAGATGAGAAATGGCTGGACCCTGAACATGTTTTGCAGGTAAAGCAGTCAGGCTTTTAAATTTTTATGGATACATAAATGTACATATATATGGGGTACATGTGAAATTTTGATACAAGCATACAGTATGTAGTGATCAAATAAGAGTAACTGAAATATCCATCACCTCAAGCATTTCTCATCCTTTGTGTTATGAACATTCCAACTCTACTTTTCTAGTTATTTTTTGAAATATACATTATTAACTAGAGTCACTCAATTGTGCTACCCAACACTAGATCTTTTTTCGTTCTAACTGTATTTTTTTACTCATTAAGCAACTCTTTATTATTCCCCTTTTCTTACTACCCTTCCCAGCATCTGGTAACCATCATCTACACTCTATTTCCATAAAAGCAATTTTATTTTAAAGTTCTGTGATACATGTGCTGAACGTGCAGGTTTGTTAAATAGCTGCCATTGTAGTCTGCTACACCTATCAACCCATCATCTAGGTTTTAACCTCCACATGCATTACGTGTTTGTCTTAATGCTCTCTCCCCCCTTGCCCCCCACCCAACCCCCCCCCACCCACAGGCCCCGGTGTGTGATGTTCCCCTTCGTGTCCATGCGTTCTCATTGTTCACCTCCCACTTATGAATGAGAACATGTGGTGTTTGGTTTTCCGTTACAGTGTCAGTTTGCTGAGGATGATGGTTTCCAGCTTCATCCATGTCCCTGCAAAGGACATAAACTTACTCTTTTTTATGGCTGCATAGTATTCCATGGTGTATATGTGCCACATTTTTTTAATCCAGTCTATCATTGATAGGAATTTGGGTTGGTTCCAAGTCTTTGGTATTGTGAACAATGCTGCAATAAACATACGTGTGCATGTGTCTTTATAGAATGATTTATCATCCTTTGGGTATATACTCAGTAATTGGATTGCTGGGTCAAATGGTATTTCTGGTTCTAGATCCTTGAGGAATCACCACACTGTCTTCCACAATGAACTAATTTACACTCCTACCACCAGTGTAAAAGTGTTCCTATTTCTCCACATCCTCATCAGCATCTGTTGTTTCGTTTTTTTAATGCTTGCCATTCTAACTGGTGTGAGATGCTATCTCATTGTGGTTTTGATGTGCATTTCTCCAAGTGACCAGTCATGATGAGCTCTTTTTCATGTTTCCTGGCTGCATAAATATCTTCTTTTGAGAAGTGTCTGTTCATATCCTTTGCCAAATGTTTGATGGGGTTGATTTTTCTTGCAAATTTGTTTAAGTTCCTTGTAGATTCTGGATATTGGACCTTTGTCAAATGGATAGATTGCAAAAATTTCCTCCCATTTTGTAGTTCGACTGTTCACTCTGATGAGACTTTCTTTTGCTGAGCAGAAGCTCTTTAATTTAATTAGATCTCATTTGTCAATTTTGGATTTTGTTGCAATTACTTTTGGTGTTTTAGTCATGAAGTCTTTGCCAATGCTTATATCCTGAATGGTACTGCCTAGGTTTTTGGGGGGTTTTTATAGTTTTAGGTTTTACATTTTAGTCTTTAATCCACCTCGAGTTAATTTTTGTATAAGGTATAAGGAAGGGGTCCAGTTTCTGTTTTCTAAATATGGTTAGCCAGGTATCCCAGCACCACTACCATTTATTAAATAGGGAGTGCTTTCCCCATTGCTTCCTTTTGTCAGGTTTGTCAAAGATCAGATGGTTGTAGATGTGTGGTGTTATTTCTGAGGTCTCTGTTCTGTTCCGTTGGTGTATATATCTGTTTTGGTACCAGTACCATGCTGTTTTTGTTACCATAGCTTTGTAGGATAGTTTGAAGTCAGGCAGCGTGATGCCTCCAGCTTTGTTCTTTTTGCTTAGGATTGTCTTGGCTATACGGGCTTTTATTTGGGTCCATATGAAATTTAAAGTAGTTTTTTTCTAGTTATGTGAAGAAAGTCAATAGTAGCTTGATAGGAATAGCATTGAATCTATAAATTACTTTGGGTAATATGGCCATTTTCATGATATTGATTCTTCCTATCCATGAGCATGGATTTTTTTTTTTCAATTTGTCTGTGTTCTCTCTTATCTCCTTGAGCAGTGGTTTGTAGTTCTCCTTGAAGGCCCTTCATGTCCCTTGTAAGTTGTATTCCTAGGTATTTTCTTTTATTTTTTTGACAGGAGTCTCATTCTGTTGCCCAGGCTGGTGTGCAGTGGTGTGATCTCGGCTCACACTGCAAGCTCTGCCTCCCAGGTTCACGCCATTCTCCTGCCTCAGCCTACTGAGTAGCTGTGTGCCCACCACCACACCTGGCTTTTTTTTTTTTTTTTTTTTTTTTGTATTTTTAGTAGAGATGGGGTTTCACCATGTTAGCCAGGATGGTTTCTATCTCCTGACCTCGCGATCTGCCCACCTCGGCTTCCCAAAGTGTTGGGATTACAGGCGTGAGCCACTGCGCCTGGCCAGGTATTTTATTTTCTTTGTAGCAATTGTGAAAGGGAGTTCACTCATGATTTGGCTGCTTGTCTTTATTGGTGTACAGGAATGCTTGAGATTTTTGCACATTGAATTCAAGTCCTGAATATCCTTGTAATCTTCTGGCTCCTTGACCTAATATTGACAGTGTGTGTTTAAAGTCTCCCACTATTATTATGTGACAGTCTAAGTCACTTTGTACGTCTCTAAGAACTTGTTTTATGAATCTGGGTGCATCTGTGTTGGGTGCATATATATTTAGAATAGCTTTTCTTGTTGCATTGATCCCTTTAACATGATATAATGCCCTTCTGTCTTTTTTGAACTTTGTTGGTTTAAAGTGTTTTATCAGAGACTAGGATTGCAATCCCTGTTTTTTTTTGTTTTCCATTTGCCTGGTAAATATTCCTCCATCCCATTATTTTGAGTCTTTGCATGGGAGATGGGTCTCCTGAATACAGCACACCAATGAGTTTTTATCCAATTTGCCAGGGTGTGTCTTTTAATTGGGGCATTTAGTCCATTTACATTTGAGGTTAATATTCTTATGTGTGAATAAAAAAGTGCAAAGTCCTATGTATTAACCAGCTGTCATCATGATGCTAGCTGGTTATTTTGCACATTAGTTGATGCAATTTCTTCATAGTGTCATTGGTGTTTATATTTTGGTATGTTTTTGCAGTGGCTGGTACTGGTTTTTTCTTTCCATATTTTGTTCTTCCTTCAGGAGCTCTTGTAAGGCAGACCTGGTGGTGACAAAAGTCCTTCAGCATTTGCTTCTCTGTAAAGGATTTTATTTCTCCTTCACTTACAGAAGTTAGTTTGGCTGGATATGAAACTCTGGGTTGAAAATTCTTTTCTTTAAGAATGTTTAATATTGACTTCCACTCTCTTCTGGCTTACAGGGTTTCTGCAGAGATCCATTGTTAAGTCTGATGGCTTCCCTTTGTAGGTTACCTTTCTCTCTGTTGCCCTTAACAGTTTTCCTTCATTTCAACTTTGGAGAATCTGACGATTATCTGTCTTGGGGTTGCTCTTCTCAAAGAGTATGTTTGTGGTGGTCTCTGTATTTCCTAAATTTGAATGTTGGCCTGTCTTGCTAGGTCGGGGAAGTTCTACTGGATAATATCCTGAAGAGGGTTTTCCAACTTGGTTACATTCTCCCCATCACTTTCAGGGACACCAGCCAATCATAGGTTTGGTCTTTTCACATAGTCCTACATTTCTTGGAGGCTTTGTTCCTTTTCAATCTTTTTTCTCTCATCTTTTCTTCATGTCTCATTTCAGTAAGTTGATCTTCAATCTCTGATATCCTTTCTTCCACTGATCGATTCGGTTATCAGTGTGTGAAAAGAACTCCTGCAGCTAGCTCGGTGTCCGCCTGAACAGCCACCCAGTTTTGTGTTTGAAACCCAGAGCCCTGGTGGTGTAGGCACACGAGGGAATCTCTTGGTCTGTGGATTTCTGAAACCAGGGGAAAAGTGTGGTATCTGGGCCAGATAGCACAGTCCCTCACAGCCTCCTTTGGCTGGGAGAGGGGGCTCCCCTACTCCTTGCACTTCCTGCATGAGGTGATGCCTCACCTTGCTTCTGCTCGCCCTCTGTGGGCTGCACCCACTGCCTACCCAGTCCCAATCTGATGAACAGGATACCTCAGTTGGAAATGCAGAAATTACCCACTTCTGCATTGGTCTCACTGGGAGCTGCAGACTGGAGCTGTTCCTATTCGGCCATCTTGCCAGTCAATCCTAAAAGCATTTTTTTTTAGGCTCCCACATATGAGAATATGTGCTATTTGTCTTTCTGTGCTTGCCTTGTTTCACTTAACATCATAATATCCTCCAGTTCCATGTTGCAAATAACAGGATTACATTCTTTTTTAAGGCTGAATATGCCATCATGTGCACTTTCTTCATCCATCCATGCATGTATTCTGAGGTTGATTACATATCCTGGCTATTGTGAGTACTGCTGCAATCGGGTATCTCGATATACTGATCTCCTTACCTTTGGGTTTACAACCAGCAGTGAGAATGCTGGATTACAAAGTAGTTCTATTCGTTTTTGGAAGAAACTTCATACTATTCTCCTTAGTGGTTTTAGTAATTTACATTCCCATCAACAGTGTACAAGTATTCTCCTTTCTCCACATCCTCACCAGCATCCATTATTGCCCGTCTTTTGGATAAAAGACATTTAAACTGGGGTGTGCTATCTTATTTAGTTTTGATTTCCATTTCCCTGGTGATTAGTGATGTTAAGCATTTTTTCATATACCTGTTGCCCACTTTGATATCTTCTTTTAAGAAACATCTATTCAAATCTTTTGCCTATTTTTAATTGGATTTTTTTTTTTTGGCTATTAAGTTCTTTATATATTCTAGTTTTTAATTCCTTGTCAAATGAGTAGTTTGCAAATATTTTTGCCCATTCTGTAGTATATTTCTTCACTTTGTTTCCTCTGCTGTGCAGCTTTTTAGCTTGATGTGATCTCATATGATCATTTTCACATAGGTTGTGTCTTTGAGGTCTTACAAGAAATCTTTGACCAGCCCAAACTTTCGGTTCCCCCAATTTTCTCTTCATAATTTCAGGTCTTACATTTAAGTCTTTAATCTATTCTGATTTTTGTATATGGTGGGAGAGTGGGGTCTAATTTCATTCTTCTGCATTCACATACTCAGTTTTGCCTGCGCCATTTACTATAGCAGGGACTGTCTTTTCCCCAATGTATGTTCTTAGTGTGTCAAAAGAGTTGACTGTAAGTAAATACATGGATTTACTTCTGGGTTCTCTGTTCTGTTCTATTGGTCTGTATCTTGTTTTTATGCTTCTATCATGCTGTTTTGGTTACTATAGCTTTGTAGTATATTATTTGAGGCCCAGTAATGCAATGCCTCTGGCTTTGCTATTTTTGCTCAGGATGGCTTTGGCTGTGCTGGGTCTTTTGTGGTTCCATACAAATTTTAGACTTTTTTTTTTCCTATTTCAGTGAAGAATATCATTGGTATTTTGAAAGCAATTGCATTGAATCTGTAGATTGCTTTGGGTAGTAAAGCTGTCAGGATTTGCTGATGGAGTGAAACTAGGTTTGAAGACAGTCAAAATTCTAAGCAACTAGAGGGATAGATTTATCATTCTTGAGACAAGACTCGGGAAAAGTGGGGCAGGAAAAGGGGAAAGGTATGTTTTGTAGATGTAGATAAAAGAACTGGCAACAAATACTTGGAGGAAGCAAGGAGGCAGATTTTGGCATGTTGTAAGAAAAACAGTTATGAAACAAATAGCCATCTCAAAATGGACAGGACATCCTTTGTGTCTATCACTAGAAGTAATCAACCTAGATTCGTGTATATCAGCTACGATGACAGAAGGAACTATGGGAGTTGATTTATAAAGATTCCTCTAAAGATTTTACTCACATACATACATGTTTTATCTTTCATTAATATTAAATACGGAAACATGGGTAAACTAATAGTATTTCTACTTACTTTCCATTATTTCTAAAAATTGAGTTTTAAAAAATTTGAGACTTAAATTCAAATCTGAAAAATCTGTCCTACCCCCTTAAGTCAACATGAAAGTGACTAAAGAACAGGGACTTTATAGTCTCTTATGAGCTTTATTAGTGTTATTCCAATATTTAGGACATAGTAGGCATTCAGTGTGTGAATGGAAGGTTATATGAACAAATTGAAGTTTATACTTACATTTCAAGGTTTTTGATATTGCCAAATTGCCCCCTAAAAGTGATATACCAACTCATATTCTATTCACCAAAATATGACAGGATTTCCCCACAACTCTGCTAATACCAAGATGTATATTATTTTTATTGATGTTCATCAGCATTGTTTTTATTTGTATTTTTTGTAACCAATAGGGTTCAAGGTGTTTCATGTTTTATTGGCCATTTTTTTTCTGAATCAAAATTTGGTATGTTTAACCTATTTTTCAGTTGGTCTTTTTTTTTACCAATTGAAATGAATTCTTCACATATTTAAGACATTAAAAGCACTGTCATATGTTGCAAATCTTTTCCATTACCTTCTGCTGTACAAACATTTTATACAAAATTTCCTGTTTTTAGCTGTCATACTTTGCAAATCACAATTTCATTCACTCAATGTGTTACATTACTAATTATTTATGTATAAGGAAATGTAGCAAGTATTGTGTGTGTGTGGGTACCAGATAAAAACCAGAATGACACATGGCTCTGAGGCAGTATGCAGTAAGTGCTATAATAGTGGTAGTTTGCTGTAAGTGTTTTTATGAGAGAAAGGGTATCTTCTCCTTGAATGATTCAGATAGCCTTTAAAAAGTTAAAATCCGAATCAGGTCTTGAAGAAGAGTTAGGATTTTAAAGGGTGAAAGTGTAAGTAAACTGCACGAGCAGAAGTAGGAAACAGAAAACACAAGGCATCTTGAGAGAACAGTGAATAATCCAGTTTGGGTTAAATAATGTAGGGAAACAGTATTTATATAAATACGACTTGAACTGTATTCAAATAGTAATATTTGCTGAACTGTTTTCTGAATAATTTTCATTATGTGGTCTGTAGCTGGCTTCCTCCTTTGTGCCAAGAGTTTACTCAGCATATTATAATCCTTGGAAAATGAAGTAGAAACTGCATGAGATTTTTATTTTCACACTCCTTCAACACCTAAGACTTTCCCACTTTGTGTTACAACTAAATTGGTTGACTAATGTCATATAATCTGAAGAATACACTGTACTTCTAGTAGATATTTAAGGTCCCTTTAGGATTGAAACTTATAGAAATCAGATTCCAGGAATTATCCAATCTCATTTTGATTTCAGATAAAACATTAATTTGCCTTATTCATTAAATATGGTGAATTCATTATGAAGTCTTTGGCATACTTTTAAAGGTGGAAGTACAAAATTGTAATATTATACATATACTTTGTGTGCCATGGGTCATCTATGTACAGTAAAATAAAGCATGACATTGACATCTATTTAGTCACAAAGAAAACTTAAAATATCATCTGAATGTTCAATTTTCCCCCCAAGTTTAATAAGACTTGAGAGTCTAAATTAAAAATAAATTGTGTTTTAGGTTCTAGTCACCCAATAACTTATCAGATCCAGGCTTAATTATTGCTTCATGTTGCAAATTTAGCACAGAATGATTCTTTGAGTAAACATCAAGAAATAATTAAATATGATTTGAAAAAGTACAAAGTCCAGGCCCAGCAGGGTGGCTCACGCCTATAATCCCAGCACTTTGGGAGGCCAACGTGGGTGGATCACCTGAGGTCAGTCAGGAATTCGAGACCAGCCTGGCCAAAATGGTGAAACCCCATCTCCACTAAAAATAACAAAAAATTAGGCAGGCGTGGTGGCAGGCGCCTGTAATCCCAGCTACTCAGGAGGCTGAGGCAGGAGAATCGCTTGAACCTGGGAGGCAGAGCTTGCAATGAGCTGAGATTGCGCCATTATAGTCCAGCCTGGGTGACAAGAGCAAAACACTGTCTCTTAAAAAAAAAAATAAAAAAGTGCAAAGTCCTATGTATTCTTCAGAGTTGTTAGGAAAGAAAACAAATAAGGTTAGCTGCATATTTAGCTAACCTTAGATTTAATAAACTATTAAGTTATTTAGGTCAAAAAGAATAAATGGATGCTACAAATTCAACCAGTATTTTCGATTTTTGAGGTCTATCATCTGAAACCTCAGTGGCAAACATAATAAAAAATTCAACATATTTTTATTTGTTAAATATATTAATATAATTAAATATATTCCTTCAGTAGACTGAAGTGGACAAAACTGGAGAACAGATCTTTTCCATACTCAACTTATTTAACTTTAAAATGATATTACTTGGAATTCTACTACATACCATCTTAGATCCTGTTTTGAAATTCCATTCACATTCCATTTGATTTACTAGAATGCTTTTTTTTTTTTTGAGATGGGATCTCACTCTGTTGCCCAGCAGGAATGCCACGGTACAATCATGACTCACTATACCCTTGAACTCCCGGGCTCAGGGGATCCTCTTGCCTCTGCAGCTTAATAATTTTTTTTTAATTTTTATTTTTTTGTAGAGTTGGGGAAATTGCCTTGTTATCCAGGCTGGTCTCAAACTTGTGGCCTCACACAATCCCCACACCTCAGCCTTCCAAAGTGCTGGGATTACAGGTGTAAGCCACCATGGCTGATCTGGAATGCTTTCTAAAAATATGGCATTACAAATATAATACTGAACGAAGAAAAAAAAGGTTAAATCTCACTTCAAGAAATTATCAGTCTAACAGCATCAGTAAAAATGGTACTTTTAGTCATGGCATAAAATACACAATAAGGCTATTTTTCAATTATTGAGTGTTTTCAAGTTGGAAAATGCATTATGAAACACTCAAAAAGATGTTACCGGGTTTACTCATCAAGTGCTTTTGACACTATATAAATGACAGAATAACACCACAGTTAGGTGATTGGGACTCAAGAATCCTTAAATGATAGTACTGAAAACAGGTATATGACTTATTTGTCCAGAATTTGTATTATAATATAACCATGTGTATTGTCTAAAATTACAGTCTTTCAGTCTGTCCAACGTGCTTGCTCTCCTGGCTAGATATTAGCTAAAAATTAGCAAAAACAGCCATTTCCCCTATTACTCCGCAGCAAAGATGTGAAACCAAAGTGCCTAATCTTTTCTGCCTGGTGGGCTGCCCTCTACTGGACTCTTTGAGGTATTCAGCCAGCAGGTCAATGTGACTATTTTTAAGAAGGTAAACAGAGACATAAATGTAAACATTAAAAAAAAAGGAACCTTTTAGTATATTAACTTTTATCATGAAAACAATTTCAGTCATTTTGAGAACTGGCAATGAAGATGCTTATACAGTCTTAGTCTCCTTTTCAACCTTGGAGGCAGATCTGCAGCAATAATAATAACAAGTAGGAGCAATGGGTGTACTATAATGACCATCTTTTATGATGATTGGTGTATTAATACAAATCACATTTTTTTGAGTCCATTCATGCTATGGATGTTTTCTTATGCATAAACATAGAGTAAACACATACTGAATAGATCACATCTGTTAAGTCTCTTGCCACAAGCAGCAAAACTTTTCAGAGCTGTCTCTTCTGTGAAAATCCATCTTATGTAGCAAGTTGATTTTCTTTGTGGTTCATCCCCATGCCTGAGACTTGCAGTAATGTAAAACCAGTTTACCATCACTGCCAAAACACTACAAAAAAAAGGCAACAAATCAAACTCAATCTTTATTATTCTTAGATGAAACTAAGAAAATAAATGCCACATGTATCATTAATATCCACACATGTACACTAAGTTACTTATGTTACAGGCTATCTCTTTCAAAGGATGCCTGTTTCTATCAGACACATATTAATAATCCGAAGTGTTTAATAAAATCTGTCCTTTAAGCATCTTAGACATGAATGAGCTTATGTATTTTAATCTTGTCCTTTCTCTACATCTCCAACCACAATGTATGTAATTTCAGCTGTTTTCTAGTAGTGGTGCTACTAGGTATACTCTATTGCAATGACACTGTAAGATGTTGAACAAAGTCATTCTTATGCTGTTTTTTCAATTTCTTGTAGGCAGATTTGGATAACAGATTATAAGAACAATGCAGAAGAAATCAACCATAAATAAAAAGTCTTACTTTCTAAGAATTACAAAGATGACTTTGAAATATAATTTATTCCTTGGTTCTTCAATCACTGTATAATTAAGATCTTACTATGATCAAGATGTTAGATAACAGAACAAGAAAGTCATCTTTTCTTCTATCCCAGACAATTAAGAATGGCATGCTGGACGGGTGCGGTGGCTCATGCCTGTAATCCCAGCACTTTGGGAGGCCAAGGTGAGTAGATCTCACAAGGTCAGTAGATCGAGACCACCCTGGCAAACACGGTGAAACCCTGTCGCTACTAAAAATAAAAAAAAACCAAATCAGCCGGGTGTGGTGGCACGCACCTGTAGTCCCAGCTACTCGGGAGAGCAAGACAGGAGAATTGCTTGAACCCAGGAGGCGGAGGTTGCAGTGAGCCGAGATCATGCCACTGCACTCCAGCTTGGACGACAGAGTGAGACTCGGTCTCAAAAAAAAAAAAAAAAAAAAGAATGGCATGCCATCTCTTGAAATAAAAATGTGAATTAACAATACTACACATATTATACAGATGTGCATACTCCATTAAGAAAAAAAAGCAATGTATTTTTTTTTTTTTTTTTTACCTCATACAGAGTTCCAACTTCTTGGTCTGGGGAAGGAGCAAAGGATTGATTCACATAAATAAACTACAAGAAAGGAGAGAAAAACAGAGATGTTTAAGGGTATCCTGATTAATCTGCATTTTTCTGCATTCCAATCAGCTAGCTATTTCATATTGTTTTCACAATTGAAGAAAGCTGCTCTGAACTCCTAACTTTTCTAGTCAATTCAAAGAGATCTTTATGAAGATCTCATTTTTCCTCCAGAGGAATAAAAATAACACAATTCCAGTTCCTAGAACAGTGGTTCCTAACTTTTTATAACTAAGAAACTTTTAAATATTTTTTACAAATAGCTTTTGAAGGGCTGGCTATTCAAGAAATTACATTATCATAAAAATGTCCCCACTTACCCATAAAGAATTTCCCCTAAGAAAATTACACACACACACAGTCAAAAATCAGTATGTCTAATATTCAAGGTAGTTTGTGCACTTTCTTTGGGTAAATGTATGACATATATACTTAGGTTTTTTATAAAGTCACTTAAAGGCAAATGAACAAGGAAAAAAGTAACAAAATTAAAACCTTATAACCTTGCTCTTTAAAGGATTCGCTGCTTAATGTTTCAGTTTAGTCTGTTTTTACTAAAATATTTCTAGTACTTAAAAAAAGTCACAGTGTCCAAGTGCCTTCTAATAATTTTCTTTTTGGAAAACAAAACATTATATGCAGGTAACATATTTAGTTTTCCTTTAATATCCAAATTTGGGACTAAAATGTCCTGGATTAAACTTAGTATTAAAAAAAAAAAGTATCAGAATAGTTGCTTGACAGATACTATTTTGATCACCAACCATGAACAATCAATATTGCTCGCATCTCTCTTAGCCAACATAGTGTGGTGATTAAGTGTACAGGCTCTACTGAGACACATCTGGGTTTGAATCCTGGCTTTAAATACAAATAATGTCTCATCCTCTTTATTTGTAAGATATGGAAAATAATAGTAACTATACCTCTTGGGTCTGTTGGGAAAGACAAAATGAGATAATGCACTAAGTATCAGTGCCTGGTGTATGTACTCAAGAGATGTTATTGTTAAATTTAAATAGTTCATGCTGAAATATCAATTCGTGGTTACGGCTGAGTAGAGTTCTGGCACAAAAATTTCAGAACTGTAACAGAAAACGATGTGCATTTTAATGTGAATTTTTTGTAATACAAATAAAATTTGTGTTCAGTGCCTGACAATTTATGAGCAAATCCAGATTTTACTCTTGTACATCATAAATGAGGGGAAGGGCTCTCAATAACAGCTTATTTTATCAGTGTTGATGATGCGCTGAGAATTGTACACGGAACTATGAAGATTAATGTGACCTCTTCCCTCAATGAGCTTATAATCTATAGGAGAGGCAGACACACATGAATAAATATGGGTAAGAAAAGTACATCTAATGAAGTATGTAGCATACAGAAATGTACACTAGTCTAGCCTAGCAAAAGGGTCAGGGACGGCTTTGTGGGAAATAAGCAGGATTTAACCAGGTGAAGAAAGTAATAATTAGGACTTCATAGGCAAAGGAGACAAAGAGTAAGATGGTGGTGTGTTCACAGAAAACAGCAGACTAGATGGAGCAGAGAACCAACCGAAGGAATTCAATGTGATTTTTTAACAGGTGTTAATGGGAAATTTTAAAAAAGCAATTCAGTTAATTTAAAAGAGATAAAGCTCTATATAAGTAACAGGTTAACATCAATTCCACTGTAGAAACGCTAAGTGGCTTATAATTTGTTCCTTTAAAGTAGATGTAGTTACTCCAGGTTCGCAAAAGTAAAATTCCATGGAAGTATTATTTCCAAACTACAAGAACTTGGGCAGAAAAAATTAGTTAGTTTTATTAATTACTTTGCCTTTAAATCAGCTTTTTTTTACTTTTAAATCAGCAGTCTTTAAATTGATGTCTCTAGTTATTCTGGTTATAAAGCTGTCTAGTAGATTCCTCATGGATTCATTGGAATAGCATTTTCTGCTAATAGTTTGTGCCTTGATTAAGTCAGTTACAGGATATGAAAGCCTTATTTCACTTTTTCTTTAAGCATTCTTGCTGTCAAAGTTTGATGACAGCCTAATTTTCTAAGTCATGCCTTCTTTCCCAACCCCTACATTTCCAAATGATTTCAAGTCCAGTAATTTTAACAGAATGCATCCTGGTGTTCATTATTCTGGGTTGATACTCTCAGGTACTTGGGATGTTTTTTCAATATGTAGTTTGAAACCTCTTAAATGACATTCTTACAGTATTTTTTCTGTTCCCTTGCTCTGGTTTTTTTCTTCACAGACTCTTGTCCAAAGGATGACTCACTTTTAAATTTTTTTCATCTATTTTTCTTAACCCATTATCCGTTGTTTACGTTCCTCCTACTTTAGTGTCCATTTCTGAAATAATTTTATTTCTAATTCTTTTCCTGAGCTCTGTCACTTCATTTCTTAGTTTTACTAATGCTGATCATTGTTTTTCTTTCATGTCTTATACTATCTTCTTGTTTTTAGCTCATTTTGAAATACAAGGTTCCAGTTTTCCACTTGTCTTATAGGCATATTTT